>NW_009953579.1:458324-491810 GCF_000747805.2 Chaetura pelagica | reverse complement strand
AGTAGAGCTGCAGGAGCTCAGGCTTGTGTTCCCCTAGAGCTCATGTGTGATGCATGTAGCAGAGGGAAGCTTCTGATGCACAGATCCCCAAACAGGCAGAAGTTTAGACCCAGTAGGGTAAACCGCTCTGTGGTCCAGAATCCTGAGTAGAAAGAATCTGCCTAACAACCAGCCAGGAGCAAGTGAGGTATGGGCAAGAGACATGTGAATGTGAAGATCACCACCTGGGGAAAGTCCCAGGCACCTGAAGGTAACTCTCCCAAATGGCTCAGCTGCAGCCATGACTGTTTGTTCCTTTTTGTCTGTTGTTTGTTTACAGCCTTGAGCTCAGATCTTGCATCTTTGCTCTTTTATTTGGTGATATTTAATTTATGCTGCCATTTATCTTCCATGTGAATGCTAATTGTCCACATAGCTAATGTGCAGTCATTAAATGGTCCCTTTGTAGAAGGGGATGGTGAGGAGCCAGGGCATCAGATCCTTCCTCTCCCCTAAGAACTGCTAGGCATGTGTTATGAATTAAATTTGACAGGTCTGCAGTGTCACAGGGCTTGGGCTTTAAGAATCCTCTCTGCATGGGCTTGGGAGGCTGCGGAGGGGGAAGGGAGGGAGGAAGAGAAGACAGGGGGGATCTTAATCCAAACAGCTAATCCACAACCTACTGAACAGGAGGACCAGCGATACGGTATAGAGCAGAGTCTGGTTATTTGCTTAGCAGCATGTCAGAAAGATATGAGTAGCCTGATTTTGAAAAGCCAAGGCAAATCCAAACCAGTCCTTTGGAATCCGCCGTGCTGTGGGAGGTGAGCACTGGGTCAGCAAAGTTCAGGCGCGTGGCTGCAGCATCAACTTCCTTCCTTTGTACCCGGTCACCTCTGCAGCCCCCGCTCTGTGCAGTGCCCGCGGTGACAGCAGCTGTGCAGGCTCAGGAGGGACCTCTCTGGAGCAGGGCTCCTGCAGGGCTCAGCTATTGAAGCCCTGGCTGCTGCCAGCTCAAGAGCTGATGGCCTCTTGTCTTTCTGCACACCCAGTCTGCTTTATCTTTACTGTTCTCTTGCGCAGATGAATTGGGATAGTTCAGTAACTTACCCAGGGACTGGAAAAGAGATGTAGATAGGACGAACTTACCTGAAACTGAGAACCACTGAATAGATGTGTATCAAAGAATGGGGACTGGCCCAAGCCCCAAGTCTCACCTCCTTGGCACATCTCGTTGTCCTTGACTATTGCAGAAGGTTTGTTTATTTACATCTCTCTCTCCTTCTCTCCTTCTTCCTCACCTGTAGGTTACCCTTTGTAATATGGTCAGCAGTCTTCTCTGGTCTTTGCCTTCCCTAAAACATCTTAGCCTGTGCTTTTTTTGAGCTTCAGTTACTTTGTACTTCTTATACAGCCCTTTGACACAGATCAATAACCCTTCCTCAGTGCCTAGTCTGGCCTCTGCCTACACACACATTTTTTACTTTCTGATTTTTTTACCTGAGCATGAAAAAGAAATTATAGAAAACCCTTTAAAAAGCCAACTTCCTCCTTCCCCAGCTCCACTGATCAAAATAAATGACCCTACACCATTCTCAGCCTTTCCCCCCGCCCCCCGCCTCTCTTTTTTGCTGGCTTTTCCTCCACATGTTGGCACCAAGAGCGTGAGATTTGTGAGCCCAGGGTGCATCCAAGCCTTCCACCGAACACCTGCTGTTTTATTCCATCTCACTCCATGGGTACAGGCCAGCTCTGGGGGCAGCTGGTGCTCACAAATTTTAAGGCACTTATGATACAAGAATTACATTAGACTTCTATCTATTGAAATGTGTGTGTGAATAAGTGTTCTAGTATAAATGCTTTTCCTTAATTCCTGGAAGAATAGGGTAGTGTGTCTACACAGAGAAAAACTTCCTCTCCTTTAAAGGAGAAGAGTTTTCAGTGGCATTTTGGTTTGTGAAACACCATTTATATGCAGCTGTGCAGTAAATAGCAACTGACCAAATCTTATGCCCACAAGGACTTTGGCCAATGACAATCCTAAATAAAATCCTAAGTTGTGTTACTGGCCTAGCTGCCATGTGCAGGTTCATCCATCCTACAATACACACAGTTAATGAGAATGCAATCCTGTGCCCTCCTGTCACTCTGCTAGCCTGTGCATCTGGCCTGCAAAACTACCTATGTACATTATTTTATGGCATCAGCCTGTTGTGCCCAGTTTAATTTCAGATTTTATGATGTGGATAAACCTCTACTGGAGAGACCAGCCTAAGTTGCTTGTGTACTCTAAGAATAATTGGATACCCAGTCTCCAGAGATAAAAAATTAATGTGCTAACCTCAGTGTGCCTCCAAGCTGTCCTCCAGTTCCCCCACACAGTCATCTTTGAAACATATTTATTTCCATCTAGGCAGGGGGCTGGCCATGAATAAGTGACGAGAGTCAGCCCCTCTGTTGGAGATGGGCTGTTTGTTCCTCTCCACAAGCAGCATCAATTTGAAAAGCTACATCAGGCCTGGTTTTTCCCTGCCTCAGTGCTGGTCCTCACTGGGGTCATGGTGGGAGCTACTTCTGAATGCAAGGATGCATCAATGCTCAACTTGTGACAAGGTACCCTGCAGCAGGTGTCTTTTCAGTGAAAATATGTACATTACCTTGACTTCTCATTAGTTTAATCTGTTTGCTCTTTTTCTTTTCCAGAGCTTGATTTGATAAGGAATAAGAGTCAGAATACTAAAAGAAACAGTAATGATTGGAGAGTTTGCAACTGTGTAAGGATTTCCACTCAAACCATGCAGAGGAAAAAAAAAAAGATCAGTTGCTTAGAGTTTTGGCATAGTGGGAAATGCCAAACTTGTCTCCTATGTACAGGGACCCACAGGGGTTTTTTTGTTGTGTTTGTTTGGTGTTGGGGTTTGGGTTTATTTTGCTAGTTTGGGGTTTTTTTGATACACTGACTGGCCAGGACCTGGAGTGTTGTCAATGCACATCCCTCATGGAAGAGAAGCATCTAGTGCTTATCAGTAGTTTAAGGGAAAATGTTTCAAATTTGACTAATTAGTTTTTGAAAACCATGTGTTGCTTCAATAACATGTCAGCTCTTCAGATGGAATAGTATAATTTATGTTTCTTTTCCTTTCTTGCTACCTCCTTGTTTTTTTTTCCTCCATGTAGAATTTGAACTAAGTAAAACTCAAAAGGTATGACTGAATTTGATCTTAGGTGTTCTGCCTTCTCACACTCCTCCAGTAATTTCCAGTTCCAAAGCCTACAGCATGTCGCAGGAATTCATTTCACATCACTGGCCACTCTTACCTAAATACTGAGGGATGCTGCTGGATGGGGCTGTGTATTGAGCCCTAGAATCCCTCCTTGACACTTCCCTGAGCTGATGGGAATGATGCATTTCAGTGGCTAGAGGCTAAGTTGCAGCAGAGGTACCCCTCAAAATCAGGAAATCTGTATGTTAACATCAGATTCTTTTGTCTGCCTTCCTATTCGGTATCTCCTACTGTTTACTGCCATGAAGCACTAGACAGTTACAATGATTTATTGTGAGGAGTGGGATTTTGGCCCATGCTTTAGATGTTCCTGCAGAAGACTCTATAGGATCAGTGCAGACATTTCTGTGAAGTGCTGCCTTATGATGCACCAACGCCAAGTCTCCAAATCTACAAGATCTGATCAGTCGATGATGTATTTTCCTGGCTGTACCTTTCACTGCCCACCTCCCAGCTCATTCATTATGTGTTCAACTTAAGGGCTGTATCGATTCCTTAAAAGACATGATCAAAAGCTCTTCCTCTCCCCATATCCAGGGACTTCCTTTGACTCCTTCCTGTCGCACTTGTAGCTGGTAGTGGTCCATAGCCGTTCCTCTCTGCGAGCAGGGACTGTAGGAAAGGCAAAACTTTCAGAGTTGCTAAAAACTATGCAAAGGCAACAGCTTCTTCTGTCCCCACAGCACCAGCTAAGTCAAAGAGGAGTTAAAGTCCAGTAAGTAGGGAGAACTGGCAATACTTTGGGCAGGTGGTTTGCAGCAGTTCTCACATTAGCATTGCCTGCTTCTCTGGCTGCCAGCGAAGGGGATGGCCGTGCTGTGCGGGGTGCGCGGTGTGGGCAGCCTGAGCTAGTGGAGGGAGGACCATCGCACGGTGTGGCCTGATTAGCTTGACTCTGGGAACAGGACAGCAGCCGTTTCCCAGTGCTACACCCAAGTTCAGAGCTTATTTGGTTGAATACTGTACCACATTGACACGGATGTGCTGCTACCAACCTGAGCTGCACTTCGAGACGGCTGGAGGGTCTCTGTATTGAGTGCTGCAGCACTTCCCAGTTTGGGGTTAGCCAACATGCTTATCTCTGGTGTTAACCACAGAGTAAACATGCCCAAAGAGACTGACCATTTCCTGTAATTCAGTTTGATTTACATTTTTCCTGGAAAACTGCAATGAAAAAAACCCTGCACTTAAATCACTGGTAAGGAGGCCACAGAAATGACTGTGCCTATCTCTGCCCAGCTGTGTTTGTGTGAGAGCGAGGAGCCTCACATGCATTTCAGCTGTACTTGTGCTTGGGATTATATATGTATGTTCTTCTTTCATTGTTCCCTGAGCGCAGAAGCACCTCCACACTGCAACCCCCCAGCCCTGACCCCCACCACTGCTCATTACACGCCAGCAATGACCTGTGCCCAGCCAGGTATCTCCCTCTTCTTCCTTCAACAAAAGCCACAGTCCAAGCCCTGCTTTCCTCTTCCCTTCTCCTTAAAGCCATTTTTTATTCAGTTACCGTGTTGTGATGTCTTGCATGAGCCTGCCTGTCCTCCAGCAATGCATTTTGAGCAGGCAGGGAAGGTGGGGCCGGGCTGCAGTTCCTGACACTGGAGGGATGAAGCAGTAACAGGTGGCCAGGCTGGAGGGAGGCAGCCCAGGCGGGCACTGCGGGTGTCATGGAGATGCTACCAGGGCTGAGTGCCGGGGGGGGCTGCTGGAGCAGAGGCACACGGGGGCATTTTGGGCTACAGGCTGGGATTATGTGTCACCGAGTCCTCCGAGGGGCTTGGCAACTGCAGGGTCACGCTCTTGGCTGCTGTTTTGCTGCACAGGATGCCAAACGTTGGGCCTGGGCTTCAACAGCAAGAAAAAGGGAGACGTCGGAAAGGAAAACTGGGCCTCTGTCTCAGACAAAGAGTCTTGTAGATTTATAAAAAAACCACATCCACCTGTTTTCCTCCATGCAAAATACATTGACTTAGTTCAGGCCTGCACTCAGGCTCATGTGGTCTCTATTGTGCTTTGCAAATTTTTGTTGCGAACTGAGCAAAGGGTCTAGTCCAAAGCCTTTTGAATTGAAACCTACAGTGGAGTTTATTTGTTTTGGATCAAGCTCAGAAGAAACAGGTAAGAACCGGACAAAATGTGCTAGGAAAAATTCCTTTGGGAGTGCATATGTATCCAACTGTAGCCAATTCACTGTAATCGTTTAAATAAATGATGCACAGTCCCCTACTCTTACAGCAGGGCACACGTTCTGCTTCTTGCTCTCCCCTGCCTTTCCAGTAGTGTGGACATGGTAAAAAATAGGGATAAAACGCTACCAAACCTAGATGCACAGCTTAAACCATGGTTAATTTTATGCTGTGTTACCTACAGGCTGAAGAAACATATGTAACTGCGATTTGGTACCAAGGAGCAGTGAAACCAGCTCTTCTTTTAAGCGCTGGTTCTAGCTCCAAGTACATAAAGATTGTGATCCAAATGATCAAAATAACTTCAATTAGAAATGAGAAAATTGAAAAAAACACAAAGTTCTGTTTATTTGAGGTTTTGTCTTCATGTATTTAAGGGTCAAGTTTGAAGAAAAACTATTCAAAATACCTGTATTCTGAGCTGGGACAAGACTTGCTTCTTCTGAACTTGCCTTCCTTTAAAGATATTCTCTATGGACACAAAAGTTAGAAAACAGAAATTCTTATTGAGTCATGTGGACCTAGGAGATGATGTAGAAAAGAAAAATCCTAATTTCTTTATGATATTTCTCTAGAAGCAGCCTTCTTCCATTATTAATCTGAAACCATGAGGAAGATAACTGCCAGTTTTTTTGTTTACCTGGGGAGAGAAGGGAAGCTAGAACTCTGTTTAGACCCCCTACTGTCAAAATCAAGAAGGCACAGAAGTTATTTAAATATATAAACTCAGTCAATCTAGGTTTTGTCTACAGAGCAAAGTTACTGGGTGATACACTACCAAATTTATTTAATTTACAGTACTTACTTTGCAAGAAGACTCCTGTGAATGATGTTACCATATTTAAAGTAGGTCTTTATCCTGCTTAGCTTGATATAGTTTGAAATGGACTTGATTAGCCTAAAAAGAAAAAATGTATTTCACAATAAGCACATATCAAAGTTATTTGGAAATATTGACTTCATTTTCAGTCTGCATCCTGTCTTCACATGATTCAGCTCTGTGATACAGAGAAACTATCATTTGAACAATGCAGATCTTTCTGAGTCTCTCCTTCATCCATTTTTTTTCATATATTTTTAAAAATTGTATACTCTATTTTTGGGGCAGGTGTGGATAAAGACGGGGCCTTTGATGTAACTAGAAAGTGACTCCTGAGCTGAAATGGCAAGAGGTGCTGATGTACATACATCCCCTATGAGCACACCCTAGCTCAGGCTGTGCTCCTCAAAGCTCCTGAGAGCTTTTGATCTGGTAAAAGAAAATCAGAGGAGTTTTGAGTATGTTAGGACAAGACCATGATTGGTTTTCAAGGCTTTGCTTTAAAGTAGTTTCTGTTTCTGGTTGAACATTACATAGACAATATCCTTGATTGTGGCCACGCCATCCAAATGATTGAGTTAGCAGTGAGTTACTTCTCATTAGCTGAGCAATTGTCTGGTTGAAGGTGGTGCCTTTTACTTCATGATTCATGTGTACAAAAAGTGGATACCTGGTTAATTGCTATGTCTCAGATGAAACACATCAGTCCCATACAGCAACACATTAGTCCCTAGAAACTTAATTGCTTTCACTTATGCATCCATTCCTATACTTACTTTTCTAAGTAATTTTATTGATTAAGGGGTGGGATTAGGGTTGGGCTTTTGGTGCGTGATAGCCTTCTCATGAATATTACCCATTACATCTTGCTGCCTTTACTTCCTATATAAATTTTCTGATCACTTGTGAATGACAATAAAATAGAACTAAAAACTCCAAGGATGTACACAAAAAAATTCATTTGAAAGTAACAACTCTGTTTACTATCATCTGGAAATCTCTTTATTTTCAAACCTTCTGTGATTTAGCCTGGGGCTTAATTCACTGTACAATATGGATCAAGAAAACAAGCCTGATTCAGGTTTGATTCTAGTTTTTGCACCTGTTAGAACAAAAAAGCATTGAAGAGAATAACATTGCTTGGCTTATTTGGCTCTAGAGATACATCACTTAAGACATCATTGATGTAACTTCAGGAACTTCTCCTGTGGGTATGACTTCTCAGGCCTGTCATCTCTATCACACTTAACTGAGCCAGGTCCATACTTCTGAGTGATGAGCAACAGGTGAGCACATAGACACTCACATTAAAAATTAAATTGGTAGAAAAAAGAGAAGAAAAGAAAAAGGATGTGATCAAACCCCATGCTTATTCCCCTGCCAGTAGTCTTGCAGAATCCCTTCAGCTTCATGTGGTCAGTGAAAACCACCCACCTGTCCCACACACTGCAGAGTAACTGCTCAGTATATGTATTTTCACTAGGTCCCCTGTCCCATTTCCAGTTTTACAGTCAGTGGATCTTGAGGTCATAAGCTGCATTGGAAAAAATTAAGTCAGTATAGGCAGAGTATTAAATCAATTATGGTGTTCTGAGTGGTGGTAGAAGTGGATCTCTTTCCTAAGCCTGCTTGCTGGCACCTTGAATGCTTGTTTATATGTGTGGCCTCACCACAGAATTTTTGTGTGTTTGTAAATAAGTCAGTTCATCCTCTACCTCTAAAGTCTTTTAGCTGCAAAATGCAACGCTCCCTCCTCACCATGAGATTTAATTAGGGCCCAGCAACACTTTGGTGAGAGTCATTGGCAAAAGAGGCTTTTGAACTCACTGAAGGTTAATATTAGGATCTTAATATCTGTAAGCACTTTAAGAAACTCTGATGAAAGGACAATTCATGTAATAAGGAACAGAAAAAAATCACTGAACTTTGAGCTTGCTCAGTTTGCATTGCACATGGCCTGTCTGTAGATGTAGCACAATATAAAGAAGTAATTACTTAAGTTTTCCAGAATGGGGCTGTAGTGGGAAAAATAAATGCTAGGAAGATCTGCTTTTTATACAGAAAGTATGTACAAGAAGCAACTTTATGATCATTTTGGTACAGCTCTAAATTGAGCCAGTGCACTGGCTTCCACCTGGTTCCTGTCGGGGTTTTTTTTTGTTTGTTGTACATACACAAATACCTTTCTGCAAACAGGTAAAATGCTAACCTAACATCGGGATCTTCTCCCTGGTTTGGGAGAATTGGGGGTCTGCTAACCAGGACCATTTCAGAGCAAAGCTCATTGTTTAGTAAATGTCAGGGTCTTGGCAACCGTGCAGAAAGGTGTTGATGAATTTGAGCCTTATGGATTTATTTTTTTTTTCTTCATTTCACCTTACCAGCAACTTTTCACTTACCAATCTCCAAAAAGCTCAACTGATCAACAGCTGGAAGTATATGAATAACTAGATGTAACCAAACCAGAAAAGCAGATTGAACTCAGAGGAAATTTAATTTTAAGTGTATGTCTTGGACTGCTACTAGAAGAGCTTTAGAATGTCATTGTTCTTTGAGGGAAATTTGGATGTGAACAAAAAAGACCATTAATAAAGGCTGTCAAAACATCTGTTAAAAATCTGCAAGTTACAAAATATGCATTAAAAAGATAATTAAGTGTAGCTGGTACAGTTTAAAGGTCTTAATTTTCTGGTTTGCAGAAATCTTCATTGGGTAGGATTAGGCCAGGTATATTGCTAGAATTTTTAAGCTAAAAAAGGAGAAACAAAGGCAAAGACCAGCCATTCCCCCCATTCCCATCTCCCTTGCTGAGTTCCTAGTTAGAGTATGCAGGAACAAGAAGTTTTCCATCTCTGGAGAGCAAAGGAGAAAACTGGCAGTCGTGAGCAAGAAAAAAACCACATTGCTGTTCTGCTCAACTGAGAGGAATGCAGAAGACCTCTTCCCTTCTCTTCTTTTAGGGGAACTGCCTTCTCTTCTATTTAAGACCCACTGTGTGCCTGCTCCTTTCCAGCCATTCCTAGCTGGAAAATAAGAATGTAATTTCCCTCTTTTTTTCTTGGCTGAAAGAGTTATTAACTCTGCTGGCTGGGATATCTGCCATGGGAGTGGCTCTTTGCACCTGTGCTGGGGTGGCGCTGGACCTGCTCCCCTTCCCTCTCCTCCCAATGGACATGGACTCTGCTGCAGGGAGCTTTACCCTTGGGGAAACCACTCACCAAAGGCTTTGCCTGTGAACAAATATTCAAGAACGTTTCACCCAGCTTCTTGATTAAAGGACACCCTGCCACTTTGAGATGTAAACCCAAAAAAATAGCTATTTGACATACAACAAGTTAGGATACGTATCACCCTATCTCCTTACTGTTGGCTTTTGAGTTTGAGGGAGTGTATTTTTCCTCTCTGAGTTTGTATTTTGTGGGTTTACAATTATGACTGGTGTCTGAAAAAACAGGCTTGGCTCACTGGCAGCTGGGGTCTGATCCTGTATTAGGAATTGTTTCTGTGCCTGCATGTGTTATGAAGTCCCTGAACTGTACAGGGATCTTTGGCAGCAGGACCATTATAAAGGAAACAGATGTACATTTCAGGCAAAATAGATACAACACAGGGTGTAAAGAAAATGGAGGTGTTTTATACAGTTTGCTTTTTGGTTCTAATTTGAGAAGTCTGTGGCCTGCAAACCCACTGAGCTAACATCATAACAGGGGAAGGGGGGAATGTCCAAACCGAGTGCTCTTCAAGTAAATCCAACTTTCTAACCCCACTGCAGCCCAGAAAGGACCAGATGGGGTCATCATTCCCAATAACTACTGTGACTTCTGCCTTGGAGGCTCCAATATGAACAAAAAAAGTGGCCGGCCTGAGGAGCTTGTATCGTGCTCAGACTGTGGGCGCTCTGGTAGGTGACTCCTTGCACCTTTCTTGTACAAAGGCATTTGTGTGATTTGGTTTTTTTTCTCCTGAATATTTTGAGCAAAGGCAGCACATTTGGGAGGGGATAGAAGGTGAGGTCTTACTTCCTGTCTGTGCTTGTGGGAAAGGATGACTGGGAAATTTTCTGTCATAAAAATGCATTGTTGGATTGATGTTTTTAAGCTAATGGGGCCTTCTGAAATAATAAAGTTTTAATGTATTTATTGGCTTCTGTGAACATTGGTACATGTACCAGTTGCTCTTCAAATGGAAGGATAAAATTCTATGACAATGTTAAAGGATGGGCTCTGTCTTCAAATGCTGCAATTACAACTATAAATTACTTACAAGATTTATGAAAGTTGCATGACAAGCATTTCCATTGATTACACATTTCATGCATTTCTTCATCCAAAAAAGAAAGAGGGAGGAAATTACAGGGTAGGGATGGGGGTAGCTGTCAAGAATTATCCTCTTACAAGATGACTATCATTAATTTTGTTTAAAGAGGTTTTTATTTCTCCATTTTCTTCCCTTCTCTCTTTTAAAATGTAGGCAATTGTGTCTTCCCATTCTGAGTTGTCTTTATTTCTGGACTTTCTTTTCTTCCCTTTTTTTATTTTTTATTTTTTTCTGAAAAAACAGGCTTGGCTCACTGGCAGCTGGGGTCTGATCCTGTATTAGGAATTGTTTCTGTGCCTGCATGTGTTATGAAGTCCCTGAACTGTACAGGGATCTTTGGCAGCAGGACCATTATAAAGGAAACAGATGTACATTTCAGGCAAAATAGATACAACACAGGGTGTAAAGAAAATGGAGGTGTTTTATACAGTTTGCTTTTTGGTTCTAATTTGAGAAGTCTGTGGCCTGCAAACCCACTGAGCTAACATCATAACAGGGGAAGGGGGGAATGTCCAAACCGAGTGCTCTTCAAGTAAATCCAACTTTCTAACCCCACTGCAGCCCAGAAAGGACCAGATGGGGTCATCATTCCCAATAACTACTGTGACTTCTGCCTTGGAGGCTCCAATATGAACAAAAAAAGTGGCCGGCCTGAGGAGCTTGTATCGTGCTCAGACTGTGGGCGCTCTGGTAGGTGACTCCTTGCACCTTTCTTGTACAAAGGCATTTGTGTGATTTGGTTTTTTTTCTCCTGAATATTTTGAGCAAAGGCAGCACATTTGGGAGGGGATAGAAGGTGAGGTCTTACTTCCTGTCTGTGCTTGTGGGAAAGGATGACTGGGAAATTTTCTGTCATAAAAATGCATTGTTGGATTGATGTTTTTAAGCTAATGGGGCCTTCTGAAATAATAAAGTTTTAATGTATTTATTGGCTTCTGTGAACATTGGTACATGTACCAGTTGCTCTTCAAATGGAAGGATAAAATTCTATGACAATGTTAAAGGATGGGCTCTGTCTTCAAATGCTGCAATTACAACTATAAATTACTTACAAGATTTATGAAAGTTGCATGACAAGCATTTCCATTGATTACACATTTCATGCATTTCTTCATCCAAAAAAGAAAGAGGGAGGAAATTACAGGGTAGGGATGGGGGTAGCTGTCAAGAATTATCCTCTTACAAGATGACTATCATTAATTTTGTTTAAAGAGGTTTTTATTTCTCCATTTTCTTCCCTTCTCTCTTTTAAAATGTAGGCAATTGTGTCTTCCCATTCTGAGTTGTCTTTATTTCTGGACTTTCTTTTCTTCCCTTTTTTTATTTTTTATTTTTTTTCCCCCTTTCCTTTCTGTTTTTGGGAAATTTTATCCCAGATGATAAGTTATTTATAGCTCTTGTGGGAGGTGGTGGTTGTGGTGAATGGAATGGGAGACCCTTAATGCTGCACATTCCAGCTTTGGTCCAATCTATGATTCTATGATTCTATGATTCTATTTATAGCTCTTGTGGGAGGTGGTGGTTGTGGTGAATTGTGTTTCCATTGTGATATTTCTGGATAGTGGTGATACTAGTGGTGATAAGACTATCATATTGAAAAACCACAGAAATCTTGACATTCAATATTTCTGCTGCTGCTTCTGTACTGTAGTCACTGAAAGATGTCTGTTGCATGATGGCTGAAATGTGGAGTGTTCTTGTGCCAAAGCTATGGCCTTTTTGTACTCCTGCTGAAATTAGTAGTAAGCCTCTGACCACATTCAGTGGGAATAGGACTAGACTCTCACTGACAAATTGCCTTCTGCAGTTGGTGTGACCTCTGAAGATATTCGGAAGTGATACTGACCTTCTAGTGTATACATGTTTGCCTCTTAATAACTGAAGGGGGAAGCTCATATGGTCTGTGGTGCCATCTTGGAAGATTATTGTCCTTCCCCTTGGTTGTTATCGTTCAACGTAACTCATTTCTTCATTGCCCTGATACAGCACACTGAGATGGATCCATTTTTTGCTATTTAAACATTGCTATGGTGATTGTATCAGAATGTGTAACACACATTAATTCCCTTGATTCCTTAGTGTCATAGAACAAGTAGATCGGCATGTAACCTAAATTCTGCAAAATCAGTTCCATTGAATGCTGTCCTTGTACAAATTCTGACCCATTTTGATCATTCATAGGGGTCTGCACTGGTGTGACTGATGTGTGATGAAAGTGATTAAGGTACAACCACAGATTCATCTGTAAACTAGAACAATGAAACCTCTTTTGTGACTTCCATCTTTCTTTTTCTTGATAATGGAGAACATTTTCATTATACTGAAAGAGAGGTCCTGGAAATTATATTGTTTCTTCCTTTCACAAAGTCAGTAAAATCACATCTCTATAAGGTGGTTCACCTGCCAATTATTTTGTTATATCAGTTTTCTTTTTATGAACAGGATTTAATTATTCATGTCTCAACCAATGCAGTGTACTTGTTATATGGCTGGTTCCTCTTGCTGGAGCGAGAACCAAACGGTTACTTAATACCATGCTACTGTTTCTGAACGGTAAAATAGCCATTCCCTAAAATATCACATTTTCATTTTTCTGGGGCACAAGAGACATCTTTTAATCTGCTTTTCCTGAAGAGGGAATTTGAAGGCTATACTATTACTCATGTGTTTGATTGAGGGAGAAAATAGACCTCAGTATTTGACTTCTCTTTTTAAGAGTCTTCTTTTTGTTGTTGTTGCTGCTGTTGATGTCCAGTGTGGAGAATTTCCTGTTCCATATTGAAAGTTGGATTGACTCACACACATTTTAACTTTTCAGTGTTCCCCAAGACAGGTCACTTCTCAACTCAGTTGTTTTAGTTGTTGAACTGTATATCTGTTCGGGGTTTTTTTAATTTTTGAAGGAGATACAATGAAATTGGAATAAAAGCATTTGTTTAGATTACTTCCACTTAGTCTTTAAAATGTGTTTTGTTTTGTCTACACAGGAGGCTCTTTAGGATCAGGTGAAGAACAGGGATAAAAAATAGTCCTGAGATTGATGATCTATCTAGGGGGTTACATTTCTATAGCAGTAAGTTGGTGACAGTCGATGCCAGTCTGAAGGACAGTCATTGTGCTTACAGATAACGGTGTTTAATTACTTATACTGTCTGAAAATCTTTTAAAATTGATCTAAGTAATAACGAGAAAACTTTTAAATGTCTTTTGGAGAGAGGAAACCATGATTAACCCTTTCGCTGCCATAGCTATGGGCACCTGTGTTGTTTGTAGACTATTTTTTTATTTGAAAGAGAAACTGATCCTTTTTTATTTTTCTTACTGCAGTTCTACTGAGGTATGTTGTTGAGGTGCGTGGGCACATACAAGCACGCACCTATGAGCTCCATAGTCTGAATTGTTTAATAATAATGATGATGATTAAAAAATGATGATGATGATGCCTGTTGCTTAACCCATGTGCTGATATATTCATCATACATGTCAGCTCATTTGGGAAGAGAAGGCAGGAGGGACGAAGCAGCGCCAGCACGCACTACGGAGGACTTGTTCGGTTCCACGTCAGAAAGCGACACCTCGACCTTTCACGGCTTTGACGAGGACGATGCAGAAGAGCCTCTCTCAAGCCGAGGAGGTGGCTGTGGTAGCAGCTCTCCCTCTGCAGACAAAAAGGGCGGCTGCTAAAATAACTAAAAAGACACATAAACTCTGAGCGATTTGCTGTCCTTTTTACTACTAGGATTATTATTACCTTTTATTTTTATTTTTTAATTTTAGGTCCTTGGGTTTTTGGGTTTTTTTGTTGATATTTTTGTTGTTTTTCCTGTGGGGTGTACACTGAAAGCACAAGTGTTTAAAGCTCTTGACAACTACTTTGAAGAGACAGAAGGTTTTGATTTTCCTATTTTTTTTATTTTTTTTTTAATTTTAATTTGTTTTCCTCCCACCTCCCCCTCTTCTCTTTCTCTCTGGAAACGTAAAAGGTGGATTTAATATTTTTTTTTATAGTGAGCAGAGTTGATTTTCTTGTCTTTTAATATATATATCAGCAAACCACAAAAAATACAGATGGGTTGGAGAGCAGAAAGCGAACCCAAATAGGTTTTTTTAATTATTATTATTTATATATTCTATATATTATTAGAAAAACTACTTTTTAAATAAAAATACAAAAAACCTAAAAAAGCAATGGATGTCTACTTGATAATAGAACTGTTTCTAGAGAACCACTGTGGGCGGACTCTATTGGAGGACAAGGAAACCCTTGATGTGATGGCTTCTACATTTTAAGATTTTGCACTTACTGTAGCATGTGGAGTTTGGCTCTTCTTGTACACCTGCTACGCTTGTCTTTAACAGTCTGAAAATACAAGCAGCACCACTGAAGACCATGACCTTGGGGAACACATTTCCATCCCTCCTTTGGACACCTTTACACTCAATAGATCTCTTCCTCCTTGCACCCCTTCATGTCTTCCTCACTCCGTTCTACCTTTTTTTCTTTTCCTTCACCTGTCACTTCATGGACAGCAATTTCCAAGCATAGGGATGGAATATGAGTGGCAAGTCATAAATATCAAAGACAAAAAAAAATGGAGGAGCAAAATCATGGAAGAAATTATATGGAAAAAATACCTCACCTCTACTTTTCTTTCCATTTTAAAATTTTGATTCACAGCATTTTTTCTTGTGTCACCCAGTTTTTTCTCACTGTAGTGTCTTGTGAGACACTTTGTTTGCTTTTCAATAGCTTCTCTTGAAATAAACCAAAGCAATACTCATTAAAGTTCCAAGGGCAATGGAGAAGAGAGTGACTCCCTTTCCAGCGACTTTCCCAGAAAGGAGGAAACATGCAGCAGGATTTGAAAGGTATGTCCGAGCTGAAATGTCTTTCACTCACTTGTAAAATCTCTGTGCCTTGGATTTTCAGCAGACCTTTGACTGAGCTTTACTGTAGTCCTGTGGATTTAATTCTGAGTATGCACCATGTTCAGACCCCTGGTGGAGCTAATGGAAGTTCTATGGGAGCAGGATCCAACTTCATGTACAGTCAGGAGTGGTTCAAAAGGAGTTAGTGTTTAGGCTACGTTTTGCGGTCCTAAATACAGGCAAAAGTCTCCCTGGAGCAGAGGCAAGATTAAGTTCTAGGGCTGTATATTTACTGATGTGTATTGCATAAAGCCAAACAGGGTGAAATCATGACCTCATTTAAATAAGACGCAAAATAGACATTTATCTGGGCAGTGACTACCCTTTAACCGGAGGTGTGGAGTTTTGATGCTAGAATAAAAATCTCTACCTTGCAATGAAGACTTTGGATGTATATTATTCTAATGCATGAATGAAGCCTATCCAAATGGACTCTGTTTCTCCTGTTTCTTTTGCTAGGGTAGCACAATACTGTCCATGAGAGCTCTTCCAACTTTCCCCCCCCACCCCCCCATAAACCTTAAAAAAGAGAGAAAGGATCTAGTCTCTACTTTTTGTTTGTGATTTTTTTTGTTTCTTTGTTTACTTTAGACATAAAATAAGCAGCGACCAGATTCTGCTTTTAGGTACATGGGCATAAATCCAGAATACATGCTACTGATGTCTAGATTACATTAATAATCTGTCTTCATAATAGTATAACAAAACATTACAAAATACCTCTGTGTGTTTATACTATAGGACAGGGCATTCTTGAGCCATGCACACCTGCCAGGGGAAAGCCTTGTTTAAGCTTTCCCCAGATGGAGAACCCTTTTCTGTTGCTATTCTGTTCCTGCTGGTATATTGTAATCAATCAAATGTTAAATCAATGATATTTTGACTTAACACTGTCAATGAGAAATGTACTTTAACTTTTTAAAACATTCATTCCTTCCACAACCAGTCCTTATTTCTCTGAAAGAACACAAGATACCTTTCTAATAATTTGCCACTCTTCCGTATTTACTAAAAGTTCAGACTTCAGATGGTGTCAAGGGCTGAGTCACAGGCATAAAAGCATCTGCTTTTCCAACATTTCTGAAAGAGTTAAGATTTAGTTTACATATTTGTATCATTTTGTATATGTATGTGTGCACACATATAGGTGACATATACCAGAAATGTATGTGCACAGACACATACACACATATAGATAAAATAAAGAGCAACAGAAGTCAAGATAGAAGACACTTCTCAACCAAGAATAGGTGGAACCAGCCCTTGTGTGAGGTACTGTGGGCTCACTTGTTCCATACTGATGTTACTGTAACCAAAGTAAAATCCAGTGGATTTTGTCTAAATTTATGGTGTAAATTTAAATCATGTAACTGAGAGCAGAATCTAGTCTGGAATCAGATCTCTTCCTAGTATGCATTGAAATGCCACAAGCACAAAATGTTATACCATTTTTAAAAAATGAAGTTCAAATTGATTTCTTCTGCTACTCCTGCCCTTCAATCCCTGCACTTATTCTTGTGGAATTAGTATAAAATTATCTTCCTTTTTTTTGTTTTGCTTTGTTTTGTTTTCTTGCTACTCCTTGATGTGCCCATGTAAAAAACAGGGAAAACAGAAAATGAGCAAGTACCTAGATATGTGCCAAAGCCACAGTAAACAAACAACATGATTACTTGCATGCATCTTGCATCTACTTCTTGTATCCACATAGCAGTCATGTCAGAAAGTTAGAAGGTTAAGAAAAGAGTTTTAATCTTACCCAGCATTCCTCCAAATACAGAGTATGCGTTGACAGGCAAAGGCTCACAGGAGTAATGGAGACCTGAATTATCAAGGACTTGAAGAGTCCTGCCTGAAAGCATCACAGAATCACAGAATCTTAGGGGTTGGAAGTGACCTTGAAAGATCATCTAGTCCAACCCCCCTGCCAGAGCAGGATCACCCAGAGCACATCACACAGGAACATGTCCAGGCGGGTTTTGAATGTCTCTGGAGAAGGAGACTCCACGACCTCTCTTAGCAGCCTGTCCCATTGCTCTGTCACTCTCACAGGAAATAAGTTTTTCCTGATGTTTACGTGGAACCTCCTATGTTCCAGTTTACACCCATCGCCCCTTGTTCTGTCATTAGACATCACTGAAAAAAAGCCCGTAGTAGTAGTTCAGTCTGCCCTGTACTGTCTGAGAAGTGTAGGCTTGACACACTTGGAACCAGCCAACTGCACCTGGCCACTGCTGCAGGCACAGCAACACAGAGCTCAGCACTTACTAAGTGCTGTATTTGCCCCATTTCTTGCATGTTGTTGCAGCCCATCCTGAGCACCATGCTGACTACAGTCCTCACAGCATCTGAGTTATCTAGCTCAAACCTGCCCAGGTGTGTCTTTCTGTAGAACTCCATCAGCTGTAGAATAGGCATACTCTAAACATGATTTTTTTACAAGTAGAGTCCTTGCCATTGTCTTTTGTGAACCATGCCTAACACATTTTGGGCTCTTCTGGAATACAATGAATGATCACATGCCCATAATTCGTTAAGTCTTGACTTAGTTACTATAACAATGCACACAGTCTTACTCCTTTCGCAACCTAACCACCCATATTTGTGACAACTGGGTAGCACAGTACCCTCAGAAAGAAGCCACAGCAGCTCACAGAATGCATGAAAATTGCCAGCAGATGGCACAGAAAAATATCTATCTCTGTTATTTATACCATTAATGTGTAAATGGACGGTCACTGGTTCAATCTAGTCCTGAGAGAGGAAGGAAAGTAAAATAAATTCATCCTTATGGAAAGCAGAGTAGTCCTTGGTTTCCTGAAGATGTCTTATTAGACTGAGGTAATCAACATGAGTTTAGTCCAGCAGGCTGGCCAGTGTGGTACTTACCATAGGAAGGTATCAATCATAGGGATGAAATTAATATGTAGAGATGGAAGCTAAAAGAGTACTTGTTTAAGCTAGGTTGTAAAAAAGTGCTAATGGTAAATATAGAATGGAGTGTTGATATGGAAATGAAATACTCTTAGGGCAGGTACTGTTGAAGTGAAGGCTGGGAACAGGGAAAGATGGTTGGTAGGTAGCTCATCAGTTAAAAATGAAAGCAAAGCAAAGGGGCTGCTACCTGAGGTGCTCTTTAATGGATGAGGGGAAGAGGACAGTGTTAATGAGGCAGGAAATATATAGGAGATTTTGTAAGAGCAAAAAACAAACCAAACAAAAAAAAGAGCATAGCACAGCCATGTCAGAAATGAGGGAACTGCTCACTATCAAAACCATGTAATTCCTAAGCCAAACTAGAATGGCATAAAGAGAGTTTTCAATGGAAATTTGGGGTTGTTTCTAAAAATTACAGTCATCTTCGCAATCAAAAAGGAATGTGATGCCCTGTTCAATGAGACCTGCTGTTCTGAGCTTCATAAGAAGAACTTTGAAGGCACGATCCTTCAACTAATCACAAGTCTGGCTCTTCCAATTCTTCTCCAAAGATGGCCTTTTTATTAGAGGAAAGTTAGCACAAGGCTGACAAAGATTCTCCAGAAACATGCTCCCACACAAGCCATGAGCCAAATAAGACAGCTTCAATGTGAAATGTTAACAAAGGGTTGTTTCATTTCAGGCCCTGAAATGTGAGCTATCTTCTCAGGCACCTTTCTGCTGCTCAATAGTAAAGGATCTTAGCAAAGACACTTAATTTCCTGAGCCATCCTCTGCAAACTCTGATTCACAGATGGGAGCAAGAGAAATAAGGAAGTGATGTGCTTGCTTGGGCAGCCGATTAGGGGGAAGAAAGGCTATGTAGAGTGTGCACTGATCCTTAGCTTATTCCCTTTCATGGCACTTAATTAGTTGACATTTTAGTAGGGGCAGACACCAGCTCTTGCATGAAAACCGTCTAAAATTTTAAGTGTGATAATATATGTTGAAAAAAATTTAAGAAAATACAGGATCTGGCATAACAGTTAAAAGGTTGAAGGAGACTGTGAGGTATGTGGCAGAACAGGGATGGAACTGAAATCTCTTTTGCTTCACTTTTCCTCTTTTCCCTCCACCCAGGCTCTCCCCAGTTTTGTGGGTTCGATATTTATTTCTTGTGTATGTAATGGTGCTTCGAATAACATTGTACATATGTGGTAAGGTCATAAATGATGAGACTAGACTGCTGAAACAAGGTCTAGAGAGAACTTTGCCACTGGCTTCAGAAGGATTAGCACTGGGCTTTCATAGCTATTGCTTTTATTGAATGAAACCTCACTGTTAATATGTTTGCTAGTATGGTGTAGACAAGCTCCGAGATGGCCATTTGTTTCAACAGAATGTGTTATTAGAATCCCCTCCCCACATTGTTTTGCCTTTGAGCTTTTACATTAGTTATTCATTTTGAGTTCCAGTTTGCCATTTTACAGAGCTCAGCTTAGGCTCTTGATTGAAGACAGAGACTCAGTTTGCTGCCTGCTGGTGCACGGAGCAAATGAGAACTGCACCCAGAGAGTTGCTGAGTCCAGGCTGTGCCAGTGCACCACTGTGTTCTCTCCTGCCTGCTTTGCCTTTCTTTGATTAATTCTTGCAATGATATTTTGAGATGGGCCCTAAAATTTTAATTCAAATGCCATCAAACTATGGAGCTTTCAAAGCCTGGCTCCTCATGTAACTTGCCTTTTCCCCATGGCAAGCAGTTTTACTGAATCAATTCCTCAAGCAAACATTGTATTGACCCCACTGGGAGTCGTCTTATTATAAAACCTGCAAAATCTGCCCAGTGCTTTTTGCACTGCAACGTGTAGATGTTCTGAATAAACCCTAATGTCTTATTCTCAATGATTTTTCTTATTTATATAAAATTTGTAGCTACCAGTGTATGCAGAGTATGAGGGATGTGCGTGTGTTCAGTGTTCATGCTGGCACAGGGTTGTTTTGATAAAGCCTCACAGTACAGGAATGTAGCCAGGCTGAATTTTGCTGACTGAACCACTACAATAGACCCTACAAACCTTTGTTCTCTTTGCCAGTTATCTACCAGGGTTGAAAAAAACCCAACCTGTATAAATACCATAGAATACTGAAATTGGGTTGCAACAATATTCCTGTCCCTGTCTCCATTTTGATGAGTGTTTAGTTGCCAATTTCAGAGAAGACAAGTTGTAATAACATTTAGAAAAAAAACAAACAAGCAGCTGTTGAGATGTCAAGTCTTGATAGCCCAGTTAAGCGGATGCTGACACTTCATATCTTTGAGCTATTCTTTTGGTCACTGGCAGCTCCTAAGATTTTTGACCTTTGTGTCATCCAGAACTGATACGAGAGGTGTGGGGAAGACATGGGGGGGAGGTATTTGCCATTTGTGGAAATGAAGACATTATTTTATTGGCTATCTAATAGTACTCAGGAGCTTAGCAGCATGTAACTTCATCAATTCATGGATTAAATGCAATGCAAAATGCAGTCTTTCACTGGTTTCCAGAAATTATCACATTGCTGCCACCCTATGTGTATCATTTAGACTTGTAAAAATGTCTTTTTTGCAGTGCTACAAACACTTGTACAAATATTTAATAATATAGCAAGGTAATCAGAGCAGGATTTCATAAGCAAAGGTCTTATCCTTTAGTGAAGAGACAGCTGTCTAGGCTGAATGGTGAAGGTTATTTAATGAAGTTCACAGTAAGAAAGATGGACAGCATTTGGTGCCTTTCTTTTGGGCATGCTCCTTCATGTCCTACTTGTTTGCTTTGTATTCGCTTATGGCTCCCACGGTCAGTTGAAACTGAGTCTGTCAGACTATGTTTTTAATGAACTAGAATACCAGTAATGTTGGAATGTTGGCTTGTGCTTCTTCTGTTTTTGCTTCCTTTTTTTTTTTTTTTTTTTTTTTTTTTGTCTGAACACTTGCTTTTGTAGTCTGAGTTTGTTTAGTTTTACTTTGTATTGCCTTTCCCTCTGCAGTCAACCCTGCCCTCATGGACTCCCACATCCTTCAAGCAAGACATTTCAGAAGAAGGCTGAGAGAAGCCAGGATGCTTTGATACTTCTCCTCTCCTTGCCCTGACCCATCTGTACTCGTGTTTCATCTGGCACAGGAGCCTGGACTGTGGAAAGTCGGCTGCCAACAGTTGAGAGACGTTCTGGGGATGCCCTAAGCTGGTGCAATACAAAGAAGTTTTTTAAAGTCTTGATTTCACTTTCCTTTACACGTGTGTATAAACCCAGGTCAAACTGGAATTGATCTACAGCAGAACTGACTGAAAAACAAAACAAACAAACAAAAACTGAAAAAAGACTTAACTATTTTATTTATTTCAATATTTAAGAGAGAAAAGAAGTGCTGAAGTTGCACAGTATTTTTGTTTTAAATACATTTTACTTCAAATTTTAAATGCAATTTTGTGAAGACATGAAATTTTAAAGAGCACTTAATGTAAAATAAAGACTGAATATTTACTTTAAGGAAAAACCTTTTTTAAAATAATGAAAATAAAGATCAACTCTGCTCTCTCTCTTACTTTAAAGAAGCCATTCATACATGTGCTGGGTATCTTTGTTTTTTGCAAATTGGATGTGGTAAGTGAAGATTGTTCTGGTTTACTTTCTCCTTAGTAGTATTATCCTGTTAGATGCTTAAAACTTACTTTGCTGTACTTTGTTAGGCACAAATCTGAACAAAAACTGTTGCAATAGCAAAGATCAGGCTGAGTGACTGGATTTTTTTGTTACCAGATTTTGTGTCTGATTCAAAGGACTGGCTCTCTCAGGAGGATTGATGTGTCTCTTCTGCACAGTAAAGAGATTTGCTCTTGAGCAACTCTGTGAAATACCTCTGCTGAAAGAGGGGTTTAAAAAGGAAAACAGCTCTGTTAATTTTAGCATTATTTTTTGCTTTGATAATTCCACAGCTGATTGTGAGTTGATTTTCAGGGAAGTATCTAAATGGTCAAGTGCTCTTGGCACAGAGCTTCCTGTTGGAGTAAAGGGTGATGCCATGTGTAGAAACCTTGTGTAATTCAGCCCTTTCTTAAGTGGTAGTGGACTTTGAAAACCTTACAGGTGCACCCACATGTCAGCAGTAAGCAACAGGGGCCACTCAGCAGGAGAAGAATGTGAGTTCCCACAGCTACAATCCTAACTTTTCCTGTGAGGCAGTGGTGAGGAATGTTCACATCCCTAATTCTAAGTTGTTAGCCATCTTCTCAGTGAAATAAGGTGTTATGCTCCATGTAAGCACTGGAGGCTTTTTTTGGCTGCCAAATTTGCTCACAGTGGGTAGTGCAGGAGTGTTCGCTGTCATGTGTGATGCAGTCTAGTAAGGATGCAGATAGCCTTGTGTCCTAGGAAACAGGTATTGGACTGGGCTTTGAGATTGGCTTCTCCTCTGTAACAGGGGCGACAGATGTACCTCTAAGTATAGACCCAGGCTATACATAGAAAAATGGTTTTGTTAATGTGGCTTATGTTGGATTTGAGAGTGAAAAAAGCTCTGTCTACAAAAAATGCATCCTGACTAGGTGAAGCTGATAGAGAGCCTGATCCTGCATCATTTCTTGCATGCCTAAAACTCAATCTCACCTCATTGAGAAGTTTCCATGTGTCAGTAGCAGCAGGTTTTGTTCTCCTCTCCCTTCCCCTTTTCCTTCTTCTTCTCAGAATAACACATAGGGCAAAAAATTTCCATGTGAGTTAACCAGTAGACCTGAATTCTGCTTCCTCTTAAGTTAAATGACAAAATTTATGTCCTAATTGGACTTTTTAGCAGGATAGTTTTGTTTTGTTCATTTTTTTGATTTCTAAACATGCAGTGGTGAACTGCCTCTACAGAAAAAAAAATATTAAAAAATTAAAAATTTTGTTTCATTAAAATATAACAAGACGCACAACTGTAATGAAGATTTGCAAATTATAGGGTCTGTGTTCAGTTTGTGTAATATTCCTTCCAAATAAAAGTTCTGCTTCCAACTCCCCTGCTGTATATTCCTCTGTAAATATTACTTTATCGAACCAATTCTACAAGGTCTTTTTTAGTGCAAAAAATCTTCTTTTAAAAAGACGTTGAGTAACAGACTTGTACATATACTTTTCTAAGCTCTCCATTGTTTATAATACTCTCTTTAAAGCTTAAAATAAAATTTCTTCCTCTATTGATTTTGTTTCCCTTTTACATTTTGTAAATTATGACTTTTGTCCCTGGATTTTGTTTTGTATTTCTTAATTAAGTTTGATGCTAACCAAGAATTCTCTTTTGCTCTTTTACTTTCTCTTCTACATTCATTGGACTACAAACACTAGTCCTGTTGCTTGCTGTAGTGAAGGTAGGCAGGAAATAAAACACTGCTTTTTTGAAGGGCTTCTTTTTAGAGTGTTTCCTATCACTTGGTGATAGTAGAGAATCTTTCTAAATATGTATGTATTTTAATAACATTTTCCATGAGATTAATAGAATTGCGTTACTTTAGGTTCAAAGCTAGAGTCTATATTACAGCTTTTCATATAGATTTTAGTGACATGACCTCAAGAAGTTCTAACCCCACCTATGCCATTTCTAATCCTGTCATGGGAACAACTGGAAACTGT
Source organism: Chaetura pelagica (assembly GCF_000747805.2). NCBI lineage: Eukaryota > Metazoa > Chordata > Aves > Apodiformes > Apodidae > Chaetura > Chaetura pelagica. The sequence continues at coordinate 467,730 of NW_009953579.1, read as the reverse complement.
GCTTCCCTTGGCTGCATTTCACAGTGCAGGCATGAGTCCTCCCTTTCCCTTTAGATGTTAGATTAGTGGTATGGTTGTATAGAATGGAAAGGGAAGGAGGAAATACTCTTTCAGATTAGATGCCATCTTTTTAGAAAACTCTCTGTGTCTTCTTTGTGTCTTCTTCCCTAACAGGCCTGCTGTCATTTTTATGAAGCTCTGTTGCCTTTCCTCTGCCTTCCGATCAATTCCTCTGCTACTAGCAGAGGCTGTAGATGGCCCTTTTTACTTTGGCAGATGCTTGCAAAAATAGCAGCTGAGATGTAGTTTTTCAGAGATGTTCTGATGTGGATACAGATCCTTTAGAGCAGTTAACTGCCCCCACCTCCCTGCCAAGCAATTTAGCCCTAGAGGACACATCAGAAATTAACCCAGTCAGGCAATATAGGTATTGTACAAAATTGCACAGATGGGCTCCTACCTGCCTAGTTTTTAACAGTTGTGTGTGACAGAGTGTGTGCCTTTGCAGCAGAGAATTAACTATTCTTGGTCTTCTTTTATAGCTTTTCCCTATGAAGTTTTATTTTTCCCATATGTAATCTTAATTTCCATTAGCATTTTGTTTCTTCACTCTTTCTTCAGGTGAACATGACTTGAAAACTTCACTGCTTGCCTTCAGACCTTATCTTTACCTGTGCAAAGCCTTTCGCTGATTCCTTAGAGGAAGGAGGAAACCAAAAGACAGTTTTAGCTACGTTTGCTGTCCTCTGTCACTGTGGAACCTGTTTGGGTTAGAGCAGCTTTTGGACTCCTTACTGGGTTGTCCTCAGCTGTCCTGTGGCTAAGAAGGTCTTTCCTTCCTTTTCACCTGTTGGTCATTGGGAGCCAGAGGCAGCTGAGAAGGTGGGGTGAGGTGCTAATTGTATTTCTGAGCTGTGCTGAGAAGGTAGTTATGATGTGCATAAAAGTGCATACTGGGTAATAGGATTGCTGGTTTTAAAGCCCCTCCTAGCAACTTCCAACTTCCTTTCTATTATTTGCTTTCAGATATTCTTATGATTAACTGAGTTGCAGGCCTACAGAAATACTTCTCCTTAGGGCTTTAATGGGGGGCAAGTAATCTTCTTTTCTTGCCCCAAAGCAGACAAGAGGGAAGGTGTGTAATGACAGATCCTGAGACCCTAACCATTGCTGCTTTTGTTGTTCTTCTCCTAGCTCCTCTTGAGCTTTCTGCTGTGCTGCATAGGGCAGAGAGACCCAGACAGAGGTTGAGCCGAAGGCAAAGCTAAATGCTGACAAATCAGAGCAGAGAAAGTTGAAGAAAGGAAGGAATGAAACTGCTTGTGGCATTAGTGCACTTTTCTCGTTCAATAGGTCCTCTCCCGTTCTAACTCAGTTGTCATTTTCATTGTCCCCAGTGTGATGGATACAGAGAGCAGAGCTAGACATTTCTGCTAAGGTAACCAGGAGTAAAAGTGTATGTTGGAATGGGCCTTTACGGATGTGTCGTTACCCTGTTCAGATGAATGGGATCCTTCCCACCACAGCAGAGTTGTTGTTACAAGCTGACAGACTCCAGAGAACAACTCTGCTTAACTCTTATTTCTTTGAATGTTTTTATACCTGTTTGTTTTGTGTGTAGTGTTCTTTGCTTTTTCTCTTTCTATTTTCTTTCTTTTTTTTTTTTTCTTTTTTTTTTTTCTTTTTTAAGCCATAGGCATGGAAATGGAAATGTTATAAAGGAAAGTTTTAATTTTGCAGAAACCATCTGAACAGAAAAAATATACTACTGTTCCCTAAGCCCCAGAGCAGATTTACATGTGCATGCTGGCTGGGGAGGTATCTTATTTTCCTGTCTGGAGCAGGATTCTTGCTGATGACAGTCAGGTGTGGCAGGAGGGTGGAGTAAAAATGCCTACCAGCATTGGGGCAGCTATTGGGTGCTTCCCTGGGCTGAGACTGAGCTGAAGGCTGGCAAAGCTGAGGGATCGAATATTGAGTTCTCTGGGTGAGCTGAAAATGGCATTGACTTCTTTGCTTTCACCTGCACTAGAATATATTGCTCTGGTTTAAGATGTACTCCAAACTTTTTCCTGGAATGAGGAAATTATCTGGTTAAATTGGCATTGTGGAGCAGTGAGCCCCATTTGTAATCAGAACCATTAGCCTACAGATGATAAAATAACCCATAACCATTTCTCTCTAGAAACAAGCTTTTAATGCTCATTAGCAATGACATAAACTTCTCTGAACCACTTCCCATCCCTCGTGCTGAAGATGGCTTAGTAGGGCCTCAGCTACATAAAGTGCCCATAACAGAGCACATCAACAGTGATTGCTCCCCTTAGCTTTGGCTGGGCTTGTCCAAATTTTGGCTTGATGTGTTTAAGATCTTAATTGTCTCTTGGAAATTATTATAAAATAGTATTTCTTTTGCTGCATCAAAGCTGGATATTTGCCACAATTTAGTCCTATCTTTGATTTTAATGACTTGAGATGAGAGCCATTCAGCTGTGGCATCTTAACTTCACCAGTATATTTTTTAAAACTGGCTGCATTTTTTCTGTTTCAAAAAATGCTTCTGCTGTGTGTGTGTATGTGTTAGAAACTTCGATTGTCTGTTATTTGATGAAGTTTTGTCCTTGCAGCCTGTATTTCTTCATGATTCCATGAAGAATTTACCTTTTAAAAAGCACAGATTTCTGGAGCACAGTGTTGTGGCTAATATTGCCATCCAGGAGTTAATTAGAAACAGACTTGTTCAATGTTGTGTAAGATAGCTGTGGCAGCTCTGAATGGCCTACAAACCAACAATGGCACTGCTATGGAAAATGCAATACACTTTGAACATTGAAAGCTGGGTGGTGGGCTGGAAATCTTGGAACTACTTCTGCCTGCCTGTGAGAGGCAGCTGCTCTGGGGAGCTTGCAGAGGGGTACATCTTCTTTGAGATCCCAGCTGATGGGTGGTACCTCTTGAACAGGAACAGATGCAGTCTCCCTTCAATCTCTTATGCTGAGTATTTTTTTTCAGAGTGGAGTTTGATTTCTCAGTGCTGTTTGTCTTCCATAAGCAATTCTCAGTAAGAGCTTCTGTTTTATCTCACGGTTTGCACAGATTTTAAGAGTCAGTTTTTGCTTGGGCTGAAGCTCCTTCTCTTTATGATTCTTTGGTCTTTTCTGTTAGTGTTCTGGTATCAGTGGCTTCTTTGTTGACTACAGGAAGAGAATGAGCATGACCAAATCTTTCAGATATAGTCTTTTTTGAAACAGATTAGAGATTTTCAATAATGCTGAAGAGAGTTTTGTCAAGCATTGCCAAAGATGTAGCTTACTAATTTGGATTTCTTTTATTAGCCAATACCTATTAACTTCTTCATATGATGATCTCAGAAGTCGGTATGGAAGCCAGCTCTCCAAGAGGAGAAGAGGTCATTGTATGCAAAATAGCTGAAAGCTGTGCTGTCACTAAAGGGGTACATTTTAGTACCAGATAGCCAGTGAGACACAGCTTTCAAGTTCATGTAACACTTTCTATGGTGCAGTTTACATGGGATGGTTTAAAGCCTATGTTCGAGAAATTAACATTGGTACAAATCATAGTTGCTTCACATCAGAGCTTTGCTGAGAGTGGCTTAAAAGTGTTAAACAACAGAAAAGTCTTTCCAGGCCTTTACTCAGTTTAGTGTGGCAGATTCTGAAGCCAGGTCTTGGCTCAGAAGACTCATCCATTACTGGCATAGCTGGACTTGCACTTCTTAAAGAACAGGTCCCAGCTCTTCTTATGTCTTTCCACACTGACTCTGTCTCTGAACATGTCCATCAGCCTGGATGCTTAGGATAGCTTTCAACTATCCACAAACTCTCTCTGGGTTGAATTCAGATTGCTGTTGTACTTTTCAGACATCGAGATGGTCTAGAGCCATGTATTCCTTCACCTGGAGAAGGAACCCTTCCCTGTGTTACGGACCTTCATTTCCTTTGCAAGGCCAGGTCAGAGTCTTCATTAATTAGCTCTCCAAGGCCCCCTCCTCACTTCTGCTGAGGGTGAGATTTTACAAGTACTTAGCAATCTGAAGGAAAAAAATTGAGAATAATTTCCTAAGGAGATCTGCACCCATTAGATTCTTTTGTGACTGTTTATAGATTTACAGGTTTAGTATTTTGTAAAGAACTAGTCCTCAGTAGTCTCAGTGCAGCTATCATTGAGAATTGCCAAACATCTCTTGGGTGGTGCCACCCCACTTAACAGTGAATGTGACAGGTGATGAACAACCTCAACAGCTGTTAAAGATGAGAGGAACTGGGCTGCCCAGAGTCTGGTCAGACCAGCCTGTAGGAGAGAACTTCCCAAACTTTTTGCCACTAACAGAATCACTGAGCAACAGTCCTTCTAGTCAACATAGCAGACAGCTAAGACCAGAGTTAGAGGACTCATAGATCCCCATAGTACCATGGAAGACCTTTTTCTGGCATTAAATAGTGTTGTGCTTTTGTATAGGCTCTATTAAGCAATTCTTCTGGTGCTGAAAAGGAGTAGGACCAGTGAACTGTTTAATGAGGGATATTTGTGTCCACTGCTGTGGAACTAGCTAATTTCTTGTTTAATCTGACATGGTATTTAGCTGCTATGAAGTATTGGTTGTGTAGGTTGAAGAATGGCCTGCATTTGGACTTAGCTAATCTGAGGTGGAAGGGCTGGTGAGGTCTGAGAAGATAGCTAATGAATTTTAATCTGGTGTTCTTCCATTAAAAAAAAAAAACACAACAAAAGTAAAAAATCCTAGTGTTTTGGTGTCTCTGGCAGCATTTTGTTGGGCAGTTACTCAAAAAGGCTGTTCAAATAACTGAACTGAAAAATCTCCTGGTGAGGAGAAAATATTTTAGTTTGATTCAAAACTAAACACATTCTCTTGTTCTCAATGAAATGACACTTTTCCACTGCCAAGTGTGCACAGGCTTGAATGAAACATTTTCTTTGTGAGTATTTTTTCCTCTCTTAAAAACAATTCCATCCAGCTCACTTTCGAAGTAAGGTACTGCTCCAAAAGGAAAGTCCAACTTCTTGTTGCAGAATGCTGGCACAAAATGTCTCACCCTTTCTGAAAAACCATTTTCTCCCTCTGCTGCCTCTTAACCCTTTCTCCTCTCCTGCTTGCATTTGACTGAAACTACTTCATTCAAATTCCTTCCTTCACTCAGATGTTTAGATCACCCTGAAATTACATTTTTTAGAGAGTAAACTGAGACATTTCACACACACACAGACCCTTCACCGAGTGAGTACAGATGCTCTGCAGGGTGCAGTTTTAGCTCTTGCCTACCTTTAGAAATTTGCTGTCGCTGGGATTTTGGTGGGGAAGTGAGAGATGGCTGCCATGTTGATGACATCTTGATTGGCACTTAGAAATTCCCAACCAAACAGGGGATTTAACTAATGGAGAAGGGAAAGAAATCTGTAGATGAAGTGATTTTTCTAGCTGCTGGCACTGTGTTACAAACAATGGAGAGTGTGCATGGAGAGGACAGCCCATTCGGCAGCCAAAAGGGTTTAAGGGTTTTTAAATCAATGAGGGACTGAAACAACTTGCTTCAAAATTGTTTTTGTTTGTGTTTAGTTGGGTGAGGCAGTTCTACTTATGTGTGAATATGTGATCACGTTAGCAACAGTGTAAACTATGCTTGTGTGGGGGTAGTCAGACCTCTTGCATTTACAGTGTGTTTGCATCAGTTATCAATCATTCACCCATCATGTGCTGAATTTCCTTACCTGGATGATACACAGTTACCTCATGTAACAGCAATGAGGTTGCTGCTTGTGCAATGGCATGGTGTCTTCTGCATAGTTAAGTTTATTTAATATTAAAATTATGAGATTTTAATAATTTCTCTGGAGTTTGCTATTTGATTTGAAATGTATGGAACTGTGCTGGCGGGGAATGACTCTAGAGTTGTTCCTTCATCTTTCTAGAAAGAAAGTTTGTCCAGAGATTAGCAATGCTCTCTCTTTTTCCCCTTCCCTTCATCAGTGTAAACCCAGCCTACTCATGTTTTCAATTGTTGGTTACTTTTATGGGACGGCTGTTTCCCGGCCCATGGCTGACATCACCTCTGAAGTTCTCCCTTAAGCCCTGGGTGCTTGGGAAGACTGCAGTGGTGCAGGGGGCTTGTCTTGATGCTCTCCAGACTGACTGGGTAAACATGGCCTGCTTGTAGCTAAGAGGTGCCCACGTCACGAAGCATTGGCTGTGTCGTGCTCTCCCGCTTAATCCCAGCGGAGAGGCTCTGGTCAGAGTGCCCTGGGGAAATGTCGTGTCCCACCCACTGCCACCACCAGCTTGGGTTAGACACAGTGTCGGGTCAGCATGAAAACACTGGAGCCAGTTTTTTCAAGTGTGACCTTGGTAACACGGGTATGCTGGGCAGTGCTGGGCGTCCCCACGGGCAGCTGCTGTCTGTCTGCAGTTTATCCCCAGGAGTACTGGGGAAGGACCAGGTGTTGGGACAGCAGTTGTGGGTTCAAGCAGGTAGCAGAGTCCTTGTTCAGGTTAAAGAGAGAGGAAGAAAGACAGAGCTGGTATCTCATTTTATGGGGGATTTTAACAAAGGTGACACTCTCGCAGAAGGCTATTCAAGCTGCCGTTTCCCTAGCATTTTAATACCACCCCACTCCTCTCATTATAGCTGGGGATTTTGGCTCTCCCAGGGGGGGAGATGTTCTAAATGGGCGTCAGGGAGGTGGATTTAATGCACTAGGAAGAACTGGCTTCACCAAGTTAAAAAGCAAAAGAAAACCCAATCCTCCATTCCTATTTTTAGTGTTTATAACCAAGTATTTTTGCTTGGTTGCTCATTTTGAAAGGGTTTAGTGAGCCTGCCAGTTGATTGAAAGCTCTGTGGTGTGTGAGCTGGCCTGGCTGGGGAGCCTGCAGTGCATAGCGACGAGGTCAGAGCTGTGCCAGGGGTTTTTTTCCACTGCAGTTTGTTGAAGGGTAACAAAAATGTCCCCTGGGCAAAGGGGATGTTGGCTCTCCAGGTTGCGGTGATTCATCTTGTCTGGATAAGCCGCCTTCCTCCCAGTCCTGCATTTTCACCTCCATCTACCTCATCCCTACTTCACTGTGCAACCAAAACCAACGCCTGCCCTGCACTGTGCAGGTGGGATTGCTGGGGGGGGTCTCACACAGCCAACCCACCCCGGGCTCGTACCTGCTGGGCAGCATTAGCATTTGGTGCCCATCCTCCTGGCCAGTTCGCGCTCTATAAATGGGTTTATGTTCGTCATTAGGAGCTATGTCCCTGGCATATGGAGTCTGTGCGGTGCCTGCAGGCAGGTTTCCTTCCTGTTGGTGTTGGTAAGCAGCCCAAGTGCCTCCTGGCAATTAGCAGATCATTACCCATAATGCAGTGTTGCAGCCTGGTGGGTTTTCTGGAGGTCACTCTGACCTAATTCACCCCTAGGAATTGTACAGTGCTGGCATGACTTACCAGTGCATTAACAAGCTGATGCTTCAGTACAAGGTTATTTGAGTGCTTCCACATTATTTTTCTCAGGGAAGAAATAGCTATTTTGTCTAGCAGCCAACAGTGGCTAATAGGGGCTGGTCCGGAAGAGGCAGGAGCAGGGTGCTGGCTAGTTTTGAGATGGGACATTGTCAGTGTGTGGCATTTCCTTTGGCTTTAATGTTAAGGGTCATTTCTGATCTCCCACAGCCCAAACCCCAGAGGGTATGAAATGGAGGTGCAGATTACAGGCTGTCTCAGGCAGTTTTGTGGGCCAGGCATGCTGGGCCAGAGGGGGACCCCCACATAGCAGCAGGCACCCCCACAAGGCTTGTCCTCCCTCTGGGAAACCAGGGCCTAGGGCAGAGGGCATGGCTGCAGCATCACCAGCCCAAATCAAGCTGGTGTCCCAGGGCTGTGATTTGCATATACCAAAGTTAATTGTCAGCAGTTTTTAGAGGCTTTTAAAGTATCTGTTTTCATTTCTCGCTGCTCCGATACTTATGGCAGGACTGTGCTGGGGAATGGGGGTTGTGCAAGGAAAGGCACACACAAACCTATTGTAGTAAAACTGTATTAAAACATTTCTCAAGTATTTTTCCTGTAAGACGTGTCATCTGCTACCAAGGGGATGGAGTGAGGGAAGAGAATGATTTGACTGACAAACCATTAGGATGCCCAGAACAACCCACTTCTGGCTTTTCTCTTTGCATGCTCTGGAAGTTACCCCTGAATTCCACCCAGCTCCTCGTGCCAACCTGTGTCAAAGTTCCTCTGCTTTGTCTGCAGCTGATCTCTGGGTGCACATGAGCCTGTGTATGCATAGATCCTTCATTTTGTTTATGCACGTGAGCAGCCTTTGAGCCAAGCTCTGCTCTCAGTGTACCCTCTGTAGTCCAGGCTCTTTGTCCTAGCTGATGCTCTTGATGCATAAAAATGTTTCAGAGGAAATTATGCAGTGTTGTAGAGCCAAAGATGGGAGCGAGTTGAGCTGGTGGGCAGACTTCCCTCCGGCAACACATTTTTCTGAGGAGTGCCTGGAACGGAAGGGTGTTACAGTAGGAGCTCACTCCCCCTGTGCCCTTTGGTGTTTGCATGGCTAAAGCAATGGCACAAGAGTAGAGCAGAGTGAGCTGCAAGTGCCACCTTCCACATGCCACCATGTTATACTTTCCTGGAGATCTCTGGTATTAATTTCCTTCAAACACAGGTCTGTCCTGCTCTCAGTTCCCATTGACTCGAATTCCACCTTCCCAACTGGGACTGGGACTGAATCTTTTGCACCGAGGTTTTATTTGTCCCTTGGGTGAGCAATTAAAGTGGGCTCTCATCTACCAGTGCTGAATATCCGAGCAATTGCTTTTGTAATTTATGTCTCTTTTCCCACTGGAACTGGCAGTACCGAGAAGTGAACCACCGCCTCCGGAGAGCAGCTGGCTACCAGTCCTGGGTGCTAATGCAGCAGAGTGTCCCTTCCCTTTCTGTGGGTTCAGTTTAAGCTCTGTCCGTGCTGGCCAGAACAACCATAGGGCCAGGAAATGAAATAATAGGAACTACAAGCTCTGCTACAGCTGAATGATTTCAGAGCGCCATCAATTATTAAAGGCGTTAAGTCTTCCACGATTACTGGCATATTGTGGCATATTAGATTAGGGGAAAGTTGGTCTCTGACCAAATCAGACTGACCAGCCTATTCATCAAGGCCCCCAGTTCCTTTTGGACTCACTCCTGTTGGTGGTGCTGGAACATGGTGCCTTGAATACTTGGGAGAAACAGCCAAGTTTTCGCATTTCCATTAGGATGTAGAAATTCACAGTGACAATAATTCTCGTCTCCTGTCTAATAGTAATAAAACTCAATGATGTCTACGAGTGAGATTTCCTTTTCTTGTTTCGTTTGTTTATCTTAAGAAGCTGGATTCAGCA
>NW_009953579.1:455532-458309 GCF_000747805.2 Chaetura pelagica | reverse complement strand
ACTCTTCACCTGCAGCCTCAGACACCCACCCCTGCTCTGGCTGCCAGGAAAGCTGTTACATTTTTCTATAATGAAATATTCCTGCTTCCCTGTGTCACAGAGATACTGTGGCAGGTGGTGCCTTGGATTGTCACCCCACAAACACTTCTGAAGGCTTCTGTCTATGAGTATCTCCATATGAACAGGCAGGCTTATATCCCTGCATCGTAACATCTTGACATTGCAAGGTGAGAAGGGCCAGAAAAATGCCAAGAGCTCCCCATCCTCAACCCTTAGTAACACTTGGTCTTTTTCTGAGTTGCAGTTCTTCAGGCTCTGATTCTGGCAGAGCAAAGCCTTTCAGAGTGACTGAATAGCTGGGGATTTTAAGTACCCTTTCTAATCTGTCTGTTGTTGACACTATGTATCTATAAGCACGCAGTCTTAGAAAAATGAGGGCTAATTTTTTAGATCATAACCATAAAATCATATCCCTTAGTAGAATTACAAGTTCCTTTTCCCTTCTTTTGTACAAATAAAGGCAATAATTCTGTCTAATGATGGCTGTGGTCATAGCAATGCTTATTCAGTCCTAGCAGGAGGAAATTTTGCAGTTTCTTTATATGTAAAACTGCCATTATTTGGATGGGGCTCCTGTGACATAGGTCATTATATCTGTAATATGTATTTATAGTTTTATCAAGACCTGAATAGTTTATGGAATAAATTCTGATGTTATATAGCCAGGAGCCCTGTGGGTTTTCATTATGCTATTGATTAAAAAGCCCACCACTACACAGTGAAGATAAGGGAAAGAACTGGAAACTGAGTGAAAATTCCTTTTACTCTGTATAAATAATTTCACGTTTGTTTAAAAAAAGGAGCCTTTGCTTATTTTTTTCCCCCTCAAGATAATCTCTGCCTTTGTTTGAAAAAGGTTATTGATTGGATTGTTAACTTAAATAGTCTGTAGCGGGTGTGACAGAGCACATGGCTGCAATTAATCTTGTGATGCAGAATCCATTATTGAAGAAGCACTAATGAGCCGTTCTAAGGCCTTCACTGGTCACAGAGTGCCTGGGAGCAGCAGATTGCTCTTGCCCTTTAATGTCAGCTTTGGTCTTTGGTGCTCTGCAGCCAGCGTAAGCAGAAGAGATTTTTAGAATTTTAATTTTTTATTATTTTTTAGGGTACTTATGCTGAAGTTCTCCTTACAAACAGTCTGAAATTGCACTGGGTGCTGCAGGAGTCAAGAAATGGTCTCTGAATACATTCAACCCCCACTGCTCTGACCAGATGTCTGGTGGACATAGTGTACAATTAAAGCCAGTGGCATGTGAAACACAGGTGTCACTATAAAATATGGTCTCAGTTGCAGGGTTCAGATCCAGAGGAGAGTTTTGACAAAGGTGAGGGAGCTTTCAGACCTGATCTATACTTTAAATTATTGCTTTTAGACAAAGAGATGAGCTGTTGGAAACCTTCTCATTGCTAGTTTTATCGTCTATATTGTTTATAGCTATTGTGGCCTAGCAAAAGTTTAGGTATAGTTATGGTAGATTAGAATGTTAACATATCACCTTCTTCAGCAGAACGGTTTCTGGGGTGTATTTTAAAGGTCTGTCTATTGACTTCAGTGACGCCATAAATATGTGTTACTTCTTCCCCCTGTTAGATCTGCTGTGCTGATACAGACATGTGAGAGTGATCCAGGGCTGAGCCACCACCTGAATTTTTAACTGAGTTCCAGCTGCAGACTCTTTGCTGCACACCTTCACAGTGGCAATTTCTTTTCCTCTCAAGATTAGCAAAATAAGTCTGTTTCTTCATCCTGACCACAAGTTACGAAATTAAGCAAGAGAGACTTTCAGTGCCTGTAACTCAAACCACATTCTGGAGTGCTCTTTGTGTAAAGAAAAATTGGTTTGGGGCAAAACTAGCCTTTTTTTTTTTAATTATTATTTTTTTTAAGGGTATTTGAGTCTACCTGTAGTAACCTGCCATATGCAGTTACAGGACTTCATCTTCATGTATCTGCCCCAGAGGGAATGCCAGGAGGTGCTGTAGGTGATGTTTACTAGCATGGCTCCAGGAAGTCTTGGACAAGTGAGTTTTCTCATATGTCATGAGAAACACTGCATTTTGAACCAAAGTAGCAGGAAAAAAGGAAGATTGTGAAGGAGAGCAGGGAAGGCAGGAAAAAGAATTTTAGTATTTTGAGTATCTGCTGACATGTTTGCCATACACTACAGTGCCTGATCATGCTACTGGCATAAGTAAAAATAGCCTTTCCAATGACATTAGGTCGGGGCCATGGTACCACAAGGCACATTGTTTAATGTGAAAGGCAATCTGACTTACAGACTAAAGACAGACATATCCACAACATATTCTTTTCCCTTTAGACATGTCATAAGCCCTGGGCTAACGGGGCAATCTGCAGGTATGCAGACATGACTGTGGGCTTTTGTTGGACTCTTGTAGTCACAGCATTTGGAGAGAGAGTGAACAAGTTGGTATATTTTTGCAAAATATTTCTACACTGCTGCTAAAAAGAAGCCACTCTGGCCCTTACTCCAATATTAATATTAGCTAAGCAATCTTCAGCCCACAAGAGCCCATTTCTTTTAGGCTGGTGGTAGATGTGGTTCTTAAGAAGGGCTCTGCAAAATAGGATGGATCACTTCAAGGATAAGACACCATCGCTGCAAGTTGCAACACAAAAAACCTGCAGAGGTGTTTTTGAGGCAAATAAGGAATGAGACAGTCAAGAGTGATATCTGGAAGAGAGCAGGAAT
>NW_009953579.1:454817-455474 GCF_000747805.2 Chaetura pelagica | reverse complement strand
AGGAAAAGAGATAAAGTAGTGAATAGAACCTGACCTTCGTGTCTTGAGAAAGGCAGAGTCTCTAGCTGGAGTCTCTGCAATGAGCAATGTGTGTATGCAGGCAAGTGAGCATGTGAATGTGTGTACACATTTGGCTGTGATTTATTTCTCTAAGTTTGATTCCATTATTTCTGTTCCTTTTCAAATGTGACTGAAGCTATTTAATTCTCTGATTAACTCACCTCCCTGTATGAGTTGTTTTCTGTGATGTATTCCAGCACTGTACAGCCTTTCTAGGAGCTGCCTTACTGCCGTTGGGATGAATTCCTCCCCGATGCGTAGTGTGGCACATTTGTTCTCTTTACTGGTGTTGGAATGAGGTTCCACACTAGTTATAAATCAGATCTGGAGGAACATTTCAGTGTCACGTCAGGTTCTGCTGGTTTGGTAGCATCAGAAATTATATGAGGTCTTCTCAGCATGAAAAGGTATCAAGTCACAAAATCTTCTGGACAGTTGCAGTTTCAAGGTCCCCAGAATTTTAGTTTCAACTTGGTCCACTGTAAATCTCAGTAAAATCTCACTCTTGTTTTGTGCTGACATTTCAAGGACTCCAAAACCCAGTGATTTTCTTAGCTCATCTGAGCTCATCAGCACTGTCAGAACGTTTCTTTATTC
>NW_009953579.1:447583-454806 GCF_000747805.2 Chaetura pelagica | reverse complement strand
TTTCCTTAAAAATCTCCTGTATTTTCTATTCAATTTCCTTAATAACTTATGTACACACACTTCTTTGCTGGACAGACTTAGTTTTCTTATCACTACCACGCAAATGTAACTGGAGAGCAAAAATCCTTATTACACCATTTGGTGGTATCATGGGCACATAAAGGAGATACATTCCCTACAGCATTATTGCCTTACCCAGCAGTCCTTAGCAACTGTTTTCTTCACTGGCTAGAAAATATAGAAGCTTCTTGTAGGGTGGTAGGTGTGATGTGACCACACAGCAAAATGCTGCTGATAGGTCTGGTAATGAAGATGGTGCATCTATGCCCACATCTAATGTAGCTGTGCCATTTTGATCTTGCTGGAGAAGCAGTGTTTCTTTCTCCACTCTTAAAAAGACTTTTAGGCTGGTGGAGGTAGACAAGATTTTCTCCTATCCACCATGTGAAATCTAAGAACAGCAGGTTGGCTGGAGGTGAAAAAACCCCACGCACCCGCCAGTGTAAGTCTCTAGAAGTAGAGTGCAGTAGTGCTGGATGTACCTACCTGTATTTCTAGTTTTTCTATAGGTGAGCAAGTGGCTGTCAGTGTCCCACGCCCCTGTGCACCCTGTTAATACTCCTGAGTGTCAGAGAGGGATGCTAAATACAGGACTTTTCAAGAAGGCAAGAAGTAGTTTATTGCAGGTGGCTGAGGGACTGCCTCAGCCTGACAGGGGTGGTTTGGGAGTACAGTACTTTATTTCAGCAGTATATTTTTCTTGTTTTGTTTTGCAGAAGGAACACTGATCCTACATTTGGTTTGTTTGTTTGTATTTTCCCCTCCAGAAAGCCCATTGCTGACCCTGCTACTGTGATACCGCTGTTTTGCAAAGCTGGAGTCGACACGCATGTAGGGTCGGGGGTTGTAACTCTGGCAATCTGTCCTTCCCGATTAGATGTGACTGTTCTGCTAGCTTTCCTTTCTTTATTCCTTTCATTTAGTTCATTGTGGGAGTTGGCTTGGGTTTTTTTTCCTTTTGGTTTCTTGTTTTGATCCTGGAAAGATAGCTGTGCAATTTGGTTTCTTCTGTGCCAACCAACATTAGTGGCAGAGCTCTTAAAAAAATAAAAGCTGTATCCCTCCATCTTGTCTTGCTTCTTCTCTGTATGCTACTGCTTCCATTTAAGCAAAGTTTACAGAATTGCTCCACCCATTTGGACACCAGGCAGGGAAGCTCTGAAATGGAGAATAACCTCATTTCCACCAGGTCTTTCAGTCCGGTCGAAACAATGCTAATTGAAACTGCAGTTCCATTTCTATTAAGAGGGATGGGCTCTCTCTGAAATTGGGTTTGTTTCTGATTTCATCCTTTCTCTTGTTTTCTTTCCAAAAAAGCCCCACAAAAAAAAACAAACCCAAAGCCAAACTGTTTTTAAGAGCTCTGAATAAAACTGCTTTGCCAATGGGGAATGGGTGGGGATGACTCTGATTTTCTCTTGTGCCCGGCAGCGAAAGGGTTAATGCCTGCTTTCCTCTTTGGTATCTGTTAGTTGCAGCCCATGTTGTGATCAGTCCATGTCCATGTGCGTTTCGTTCCCAAATTTAATACCGACTAATTAACAAGCGATAAACGAGCCTTAACAATGACAGTTGTTTCCGATCTTCCTCAGGACACCCGACCTGCCTGCAGTTCACCACAAACATGACTGAGGCTGTTAAAACCTATCAGTGGCAGTGCATTGAGTGCAAATCCTGCAGCCTTTGTGGGACCTCTGAGAACGATGTGAGTTCATTTACCTTTTCATGCAAATAAGCATCACTGCAAGCTACTCTCATGCCCACCCTTGAGAAGCACGTGGCAATGGTGTGGGCCATGACTTTCCTGCTGCTTCCATACACCGCCAGGAAAAGCCACTCCTGAGAGCAGACACAGGCTTCTCCACAGGGCTTCTGTTCAGCCATTGTTCTCTGCTGAAATTACCACAGGTATCATATAGTGCCACTTAAGATGGTGATACTTGTGGCATGTATGCTTATTTGGTAGAAATATGCTGGACTCCATAAACTCATGTCACAGGGAGCTGCAAGAGAATAGTATCTCCAACAGAGTAGTTAGGAATAGATGTGAATGGGTGAAAACCTGAGAGATGGCAGGTATGTTTCTTCTGTCCCTGATGTTGTTTACTTTTTTGGCATGATTTTTCATCTTAATTACAAGACTTGGAAAACATGAAAATATTTGAAGTGGGATGGCTAGGCCACTCTCTAGCCCCCTAATCATCTGTCCCAGTAGTTTCCAAACCATGATCCAAAGCCTGCAGCTGAACTGTGTCCTCTCTGTGGGGTTTTCAGTTAAAATCTGATGCTAAGGGTCCTTCACAGTCTTTGAGAAACTTGGAGAATTTACAGTCACAGGAGAACTTTGGAGGCAATTAGCTAACACTGTATTCCCTATAGCAGAATCAATTTGAAGCCTGAGGGTTTTTGTTGTGTGGGGTTTTTTTTTTTGTTGGTTTGTTGGTTTTTTTCTTCAACAGGGAGCTGTTATGTGTTAGAAATCATGGGATACTTCAGAGCAGCTTTTTTCCCCCCAGATATATGAAAGAGCTGAAGACCACATGGTGGGATAATGTAATTTCCATCTGTTTCACAGGGCATTTACTCAGCTGAGTTTTGATTCCATGCTTTTGATGAGAAAGATTTTCTCTGAAAGGATGAGATCCAGCATGTGGTCACATTGGAGCCCAGCAAAGCCTGTCCTCTTCTCTCAGAACAGCATATCCCTGGCCTAAAAACTTTTGCTCCTGCATCATGAGGCCAGGAGGAAGTTCTCCACTGCTGCAGAGAGATTTTCAAGTTAGAAACTGAATTGCCTTTTTGATGAGCAGGACTCTCTGTGGCCTCTCAGAAATATGGTGGTTGATCATGGATGCACAAACATGATTCCTGTAGTCTTTTACATTCCCAATAGTCTCTTAGTCTCTATGTTTCAGCTCTGTGTTCCCAGCTGAACTCTGCTGGTTACCATGCCTATGTTTTCATCTTGGCAAGAGACTAATTTACATAATTTTTTTCTCTCTCTTCTCCTCTCCTTCTCTCCCTGTTTCCCTACTGTCTCCCCAACAACCCTGCCTCAGGACCAGCTGCTCTTCTGTGATGACTGTGACCGTGGCTATCACATGTATTGCTTGAACCCACCGGTCTTTGAGCCCCCAGAAGGTAACATATGTTGGAAGTCTGCTTTGAAAATCACAATGAAGTCCTTGTGGAGAAGGAAAGAGTTTCAGAAAGGTGGCTTGGGCTAAGGAAGCAGTAGCAAAGCAGAGGCAGGTAGCGCTGGAAATAAAGAAAATGAATAGACGTGGAGGTCTAGTGTCATCTGAGATGTCCTATTCAATCTTGCCTGGTCTCTACCTCCTCTTCCAGGACATTGCTCTTTTGTGGGTCATTGGTATGTTTAGATGTTCCAGATGGCATTAGACACCTCAGTTTAGTGAACTGAGTTCCTGAGAACTGCGCCTTTGGACTTAGGAAGAAGAAGTCAAAGTCCCAGGGAGAAAGCTTCAGATAGGGAGGTCCTCTCTGGAATAGCTGAGAATCTGTTGTGAGGAGACTGGATTAAAAGGAATGACCTTCCTTGTTTTCTGGTCTGTCTGTGCCTCCGAAGGGTGAGAGTTTTATGGTCTGTATTACATTTAGTATGTAGTTATGTCCTCTGCAGGGGATTCAATCTGAATATACTACAACTGGTTGTAATTTGTCACTTGGTTGTTGAGCAGAGGAGCTAGTCCCTTACCATTATTGATTCTCTGACTGAAATCTGCAGAGAGCAGTAGAACTGGAGAAGGAGACATGCAAGTGCAAGTGGCTGTGGTTTACATGAGGGGTGAGACAAGAGTAATTACAAATCAATCATGAGTTCAGAAGCAAAATGTTTGTAACTTTGATAAAGAGGAAATCAGGAGGGCAAAATTTTGAAATTAAGCTAATAATTAGCTAGAGGTTTCTGTTTGACTGGGAAGTGGTGTACTGAATGTATGAGAACATGCAGTGGCAAATGCACACCCCAGCTGTGTTGTAACTAGTGTAGAGAGGCTACACACAACACCAAGGGCAGCAGCGCTTGCTTCAGAAAAATACAGGCAATTCCAATGTTAGGAATATTTAATATCCTGTTCAAGCTGACCTTGACATAAACTCTGAGTGCCTGGATTTTATGTCATTCCTGTAAGAAGGATTTCTTCATTTGCAGGGAGCTGGAGTTGTCATTTGTGCCGGGAGCTGCTCAGAGAGAGAGCATCAGCTTTTGGCTTCCAAGCCTGAGGAACTCCAGCAGTCAAGAAACACTTTGTTCCTAGTGTTGCTATACCAGCACATTATTTCCATCCAGAACACAAAGACACAACCCACATCAAAACAAATGGACACTCAAATACAGGAAGAGGTATCTGTAGTATTCACCGTCACTAATGCTGTACCTCCTGAGCTCTACTAGAAGGATGGTGTACTTGCCCGATGCTCTGGATGCAATCTCTTCACTGCTGTGCATGGTTGCTGCTTGCCATTACAGGCTTACACACGTTCTAGAAGGGGGACAGTTATTTTATTGACATGGAGAAGTCAATTTTTTGTGGCCTTGTGCTTTCTGTTTAGTTTTCTTTTTAAAGAAATAATAAGATATCTCCCAAGGAATTACTGGTGAGTACTTTGGCTGAGAGCAGCATCAGTTGTTCCTCTTCACAGGCTTGACTGGAAATGTCTTTACTGCAACCACTCTGTATTCATAGGGAGCTTTGAGAGTTGCATTAGTTCAACACTTCCCAGGTCATCAACAACATGTTGTCACTGAGAGAAGAACTGATAAAAATTTTTTTGGGGTGACACTTTCTTCCTTGGATCAAATGCTTTGATTTGGCAGCTCTTCAGAAATCTGGTTTTAGTATCTCAGAAGGAAGAACGCTACTGGTCGCACACAGACAGGAGCTTAGAAAAGTCTGCTGTCTTTGGTAGTTCAGGATATTTCGGCACACTGTCCCACTGCAGTGCCAGCATGCAAGCTAGACTCCTAATTTTATTTTTGTTCAGAAAACTGTGAATGGTTATGTGTGCAACTAACTTGCTGCTTAGCTCAGAAAACTGAACAAATGAAAAATGTCATCCGAAGCTGATCACAGAAAGTAGGATTTTCAGTTTTCTGAGAAATCTAAAGTAAGAGGCAAAAAGGAACAACTTTGGCTTAGAGTCAAATGAAGCACTTTTGATTAATTTTTTGAAATCTCTAAACTAAGATGTTCTGCAACTTAAAAGCTGAATTTTATTCCAGGAATTGCCTAATCAGCACTCCCAGCATTTCCAAAGTGTTACTGTTTTTTATTAAAGTAATTATCAAGTCTAGCTGAATTTTCAAATAATTTTTCCCCAAAATTCTCTACAGATGCATTTTTGGCAAACATGATAATATGGCAAGAAACCTTCCCCAGCTCTAAAGAAGGGCATAATTTACTAAACCTATTATGAAAAGAAAGATTTCCATAATTATTTAAAAATTTAAATAGAAGTACTTGTACTTTATTTAAACAAACCTCTATGTGTGAAATGGAGAAACATTAAGCAAGAGCAACAATTAAAAAAAAATATTATTACAGTTGAGTCTCAGCACAATTCAAGATATCACTAGGAGGACAAGTGAGTACAGTAAAGAAATTCTACCAGATACGTCTTTAAGGTTAAAAATCTGCTACTCCACAAACTGCCAAGTAGCCCAGAATGACAATTTTCTTGGGTATAATATATATTACTTTCTATGCATAGTTTTAAGTGGGTTTATAATATAAATTTAAGAGAGCCCCAAGCAGCATGTGGCTCAAGTTGCCTGTACAAGTAGGTAAGGACACTGAAGATTATATTTGGCATATTTGTATTGGTTGAAACTTTTCCTCAAAATTAAATGTCCCTGAACATTTGAAAGGACATGGGGAAAGAACATGGGTGAGATAATTTTTCTTCCTTCTTCTGCTAATTACTCTTAGTTAGAATGAACTATACTGACCTAATGCACTTTCCCTCATTAGTTAGATAGTTTCTTCATCTGTTGCATTTTGTTCAGCTTGCACACTGAACGTGGCCACGTCAGCCACTGGATTCTCCCACGTCCCATCACAGCCTCATCTCAGGCTGCAGTGGGACTGTTTTAACCTGTTAGGAAATGGCTTTACTGGGGTTTAGAAAGTATTTATCCTAGTTGTATTGGACCAAATCCATCCCAAAGCAGCTTCACTGGCTTCCTGTGAAGTTAATTAAATACCTTAGGCTTTCCACGTGATGATGCCTCAGATAAGCCAGGAGTAAAAAGAAATTTGAGCATCAGGTGAAGGGAGGGTAAAGCAGGAGCCTGTGGAACTGCATTGGGTGTCTGGTACCTGTTGGAAAAAAAGCTCTAGGAAAACTGTAAAAGGAAGTGTCTTTCTCCAAGCTTAGAACTGCCCTGGCCCTGGGGAGCACTTAGGGACCACGGCTCATCTGCATGAGCATTTGCACCCATCTGTTGGCATGGTCAAACCCTGCTGACCTGGCACTTTGGGACCATGACACAATTCAGGCCGATACGAAGTTCTGGTGCTACTGTGGCCAGAAATGCAGGTATGTATTCACCAGGACACTGCTTGGCTTTTCTCCTGGAAAGTGTTTTGGCAAGAGGGGCAGGAGCTGAGAAGTGTGTGTGCTGGAGGAAAGTGTGGAGGGGGTGCTGGCAGTGGAAGCAGCAGAGGTGGGTTTTGTGTTCAGGCTGGTGCTCAGCCACCAGGCCTGCTGGGCTTAAGGGGCTCTATCATAAAAAGAGCCCTTTTCTTCTGGTTTCCTTTTGCGTTGGCTTTGGGAGAGATGTAGGACAATGTCTGCATTATCAAATAGAGAGGAAAATGCATATTGTTTCAGCCAGTGTGTTAGGGAGGCAGCAGTGGCTAATCATGTAAGTCTCAGGTAGCCCTGCTGGTGGGACAGGCTGGCGCAGGAAGTCACTGCTGCCCATCCCTAGGACGGAGACAGCTCTAGATGAGCTGTGCTCTGCACACACGCCTGCTTTCCTGTTTTGAGGTTTGGAGCCCTAGTGCTGTTTTCTCCTTCCGCAACCATTCTGCAGTGAACAGTGTCTTTCACGTTGGGAAATATTCCTCAGCAGCCCTGCTGAAGTTTCACCACCAATGAGGTATGATGGAAGGAAAGATAGATAGAGCTTCAGCAGG
>NW_009953579.1:429982-447376 GCF_000747805.2 Chaetura pelagica | reverse complement strand
GCAGGAGGGTGTTGTTTGCCATTTGAGACCAGTGCAACAGGGCACTTACCCGCAGTGGTCCAGCTGCGTTTCCTCTCTCCAGCTTTGGGCTGTGGTGCCGTGTAGCCAGGCAGCTCCAGGGAACCTTGGCAGGACATGAGATGCCATCTGTCCCATGCTGAGAACTTCCTCCAGCTACACTATCCCTTCTTCACTAGCTCAGTCTGGGACAGGCCCCCCAGTGACACATTTGCTTGCATTCAGAATTGCACGCCTGCCGTGTTTTAGAGAGAGCTCCACCAACTGAACGCTGCTGTACCCACTTTACTGCAAGGTGCAGAGGCACAGACTTCGGGGTGAGGAAGGTTTTAGAAGCTCTGAGAACTGATTCCTTGCCACCCCCTTGGGGACACCCTTCCTGCACAACTCTTGGCGTGAGCTACTTGGGCAACTCCATCTGCTGTGAGGCAAATCTTGAAACTGCTCATAGCAGCAATTGGGTCTGGGCAGGGAACAACTTGAGGACTCAGGCTTCCTGTGCTTCTTTCCCTTTCTACAGCAGGATGTGCTAGTTTGTTGGCAGCCCTTGAGGTGATCATCCTCTGGCATATTTCAAAACTCTTCTGTGTGGGCAAGGCAAGTGATATTTTAGTGCAAATCAGGGTAAACTACCATGGTAGGTGGTAGATCCTACATTCCTTTAAGTCTTCAAATCAAGAATGGGCATCTTCCCAGAAGATGTATTTTAATTAAGCACAATCTTAATTGCATAGATGTCTGACTGAAAAAGACGTGTTATAGAGGAAGTCAGGCTAGGTGATGTAATTGTTCTTCCTGTCCTTATTATAAAACCAGATGTTTACTGTGGGAGAGGATGTATTCAATACAAGCTGTGTCTGCATAATGGCCTTAAAGCATGTTAAACATGTTCATATGATTCATCTCATTTTTAACTCAATTTGGGTTAAAAACATAATTTATAGAGAATCACCTTTACTGATGCAGTAAATTGTGTGTTACCTCCTTCATTCCCCTGATAGCAGCTACATTGGTGTTAGCTACCTCAGGCTGTTGCAGAGACTGAACAATTCAGACTGTATTGCATGAAATCATGGCTTGGTCCTGGCTTTCCCTCCATAGCATTTGTGTGCTGTGTTTCCCAGTTTTCATCCTCATGGTAGGAAGACTGGCTGGGGAGGGGAGGTGCTGAAACCAGAGGTGTGGAGAAATAGTCACAAAGAAGGAGTCCATCCAAGTCGTACCACTGAGGAGGTGAGCTTGTGTTACTGTCACAGAGCCTCCCCCTATAGCTCAGAAAAGGCAATACCTTTAAGAAACGCAAGATGAGTCCCATTCTGTCCCAAAATTGTGTATCTGTAGATGTGTCTTTGGACTGAGTTTACAGCATTTCTGTAAAAGTACCTTAGGCCAGTTCTTGAGCTAGGAAAGCTCCTGTTAAAGTGTGTTCTTTTGAAGCAAATACTGCTCTAAATAGCTTTGGAATAACTATTTCTCAACTTTCTTTAAAAAGAGCTCAGTAAATCCTGCTGCAAAGGAAGACTCTCCCACACTGTGCAGTGCTGTGAGGCTGTTGCGTGTTCTTTACACCTACAGCATGTGTCTCAGCAAGGGTTATTTGGGAGGTGAGGAGTGGATGGGGGTAGAAAGGAATATTAATTAAGCTTGTTACTGCCAGCGGGTTAGTGTGCATCATGCACAAGGAAATTCCGGGTGGAGCTGGGCATGGTTTTTTCTGTATGGAATTATTTATTTATTTAGTTATGTAAGTGCTTCTAAGAGAACCACAATTAATTCACATATCCAAGTTCAATCTGGCAAATTATTTTATGCAAAAAATATGGGGGGAATAAGTAGAAGGGTTGAAAATGGTTGTTTCATTTTTTTTTTTTTAATAATGAATCATTTAGATATTTGAATTCCAAAGTTATTTTAATTTAAAAATAAAATAATTAAATAGACTCTATTTAATGTGGGGTTCAAAAGTGTTTCAGGTCTATCCAAAAAGAAAGTTTCCAAATTTTCCTATTTAATGCCACATCCATCACTGTGTATTTGGTTAATTAAGATCCTACATAACAAGACTTTACATTAGAGAAACCTTTACAGTATCTACTTAAAAAAAAGTTAGAAGCTATGGAGGAATATGAACCCTTTAACATGATGCAACTGGTTCATCTAAGAGTAAGAGAAGATGATAAACCAGAAAAATGTAACCTTCAGTGCTAGGAGCACTATCTTACAGTGAGACATGTTGGTTGATCTTACTTGGTTGTCTGTCCATTGAAGTTGGCAATGTCAACTGTTTGTCTATAAAACTGTCTTTCAGAGCAGAAGGGGAAAATGCTTTCTGTTTTCCCTATGTAAAAACTGGACAAAGCAGCAGAGACTATGTTGGGAACAATTTGGTACCAGTCTGGGAGGATAGAAAATGGAAATCTTATGGAGGAGGTGATTAAAGGATGGATTATCTTGTCAATTTTGGGTTGGAACAAGGTGCTCACATGAAAATTTAACTGTCAAACTGTTCTATATTTTTTGTGAAATTAGGTTCTGTGGAGAAGAATGGGCAGACTGGACTGGAAAGTCCTCTTCTCTAGCCAGTTCTGGGTTTATTATGGTCTTAGTAGCTCATACTTTGCATGGCATACTACATGGCAGGACAAGGGCAGGATGTGTCACCTGTCTTGAGGCAGCCGGGCAGGGTGACCACTGTGCTGTGGCAGGAGGGGGTGGGTGTTGTCCCTCTCCTGCCCCAGCCCCCACAAGAGGTGCCTGCAGAAACAACCTGCAGCCAAACAGGCAGAGATGCTTACAGACCTAGTCCTCAGTTAACAACAGCTGACCCAAAGGGGTTGAGACCATCCAGCAGAGGTTCTGGTTGTGCCAGGCTGCCCACTGGTGTGGCGTCAGAGTTGCAGTGAGGTTATCTGGATCTGTGACACTTCACCTCATCTAAGTGGAGTGACAAAGCGTGGGGTTTATGTCCACCTACAACAGGGACTGCAGCACTGCCGTGGGCTGGTACCTAAACTCTCTGTGCCTCACTTCTGGAGAAGAGGCAGGGTGGAAATTCCTGGCTGCTTTTGTACAGCACTCGGAGCCTGCCAACCGTGTGCCAGCACTGCAGACACGGGCTGTAGCAGAGCAAGTGGAGTCAACGCCCATGCTATGCTGTTCATTTCTGCCAGCTGCCCAGGGGCTTGGGGCCAGGTGATGAGCCAGGAGGTGGATGCCGGGGGTCCAAGACCCTGCAGAGGAAATGAGAAGTTGTAGTTACTGCGCCGGTGCTTCTCCTCTGGTCAAAGAGGGCAGGAGTTGGGCCTGGCAGGCAGCCAAGTCCATCTCCAATGGTGATAGAATTACGAACAACCTCCTGCTCTAGCAGTAGTTAAATGGTTTTTCAGGGCAGGCATCAACCCTGGTCTAGTTTACATAAGATAAACTCTGTTTTGCTTGAGGCGAGGGGAGAGGAAGAGGGGTCTCTGGTCTGAAGGGGACCAATTTATGAGCACAGCTGCCCGGCCTGCTCCCCGGCACCTTCCCATGGCAGTGCAGGTTCAGGCTGCCTCCTTTCTACCAATGCTGTTACCACCAACTGGGGCCAAAGCACCAAATCCTTGTGCCTGGGAAGTGGTTTTGCAGAGGGAGCACTAGTGCTGTCCCAGCTCCATTCCCTGCAGTGCTGGCTGGGCACATATCTCACTACGCTGTGGACAAGAGCAACAGTGGCTGATGCTGCCAGGCAGTGTCCCCGGCCTGTGGGTGATGGTGGCTCTGGTGAAGGAGCCAGGATGCAAGATGTGTGAGTGCAATTTGTCTGTCCCGATGACCATCTTTTGGTGTAGGGCAGAGGAGAGGTGCGTGGCCATCCTGTCTCTCCAGCTGCCCTGCTGGGCTGTTTGGTGAGTCCTGCCACTGCTGTGCATCAGCACTTACCTGAGGGGCGAAGGTAAACAACAGCAACCACTTCTGGGGAACAGAAGGGTTTTTAGGGTTTACCACTACGCAATAAGAGGGTAAACCTTGTTGCATAAATGTCAGTGAGAATGCCAGGTATTTTACAGTTGGGTAATCAAGCCAATAGCTTAGTAATGTTTGGTATGAATTTCTGCCATGTTGGATGAAAAGGTAAACTATTATTATAGTAGTCACCTATGCATTTAGAATATATGTTGGTACTGTTGGTTTGAAATAAGGAAACTGCTTTTTCTAGCTCAGTTTACCTGCCTTTGCACACATTAACTTAACAATAGCACATTGTATACCCCCAAATTGCCAGTTTTTCAGGTATTGCAATTTTCTTTTAGACTCCTGTAGTCCAGTCATCTTTCTGATTCAGTTCATTGTAATGAACTACAGGTTTAACCTCCACAGTGACTCAGGAAACACTTCCTCTCTCCCGACTTTTCAGAAGTCAATGAAAGGAAATGGCAGGGTTTATTATTTGTATTCTGAAAGAGTGTTAAAGAATGACAAATCCTTTTCATGTTCATCTCCTTTCCATGTCTTGAATAGTTGAATTTGTTGATCAGGAGATAATTCATTTTTGTAGCAGTCTGAAGGTTCTTTGCTAACATGTCTTGCCTGTACACGAGATGCCACAGTCTGGAGTTTTGTCCCCTTTTTCCTGCTGTAGCCATATAAGACTTTGAAACTGCTAATTCTCATCGAGAAGCTATGTGCCTACAGTCCTGAAAATCCAGATAAGGATTTCCCTTAGATTCCTTAAGATTTTCTGCCAGAAAGGCAGAAATCCCTCTGCCTATGAACTCTGCTAGAGCACAGATATGTTTCCAGCCCAGACATCTGCTGCTGCTGGCCTCAGGACTGCATTTTGATGTCCACTGTGCACTGCCAGTGCAAACTTTGCCAGCAACTTTCAAAGGGAAGTATCTGCTGAAAATCAAAGGAGAAGACATGAATGTTATGGCTAATGTGCTCTTCCTCAGTAGCTCTCTTAGGAGTATAATACAAGAGATGTGCCCCTGCATCCTTTTGGGAAGGCAAGTGCATGAGGCATTTCCAAGTGTTATCTCCTTTATGCTTCATTACAGAATACCCTTCATTGTTCATTCTCTTTTTTTTTTTTTTTTTTTCCTTCTCTTGCAACATATTCTCAGATTTCAGAGACAGTGTTTATCAAAGCTGACTGAAAAGTCTTGAGCAATTTGGAAATAGTGAGAGGTCCAGACTGTACCATCAGCTTTCATCTCACCCTTAGAAGTGTTCAACATGTCCTTGGTCATTGCAGGGAATCAGACTTCTGTGCTGATTTAATCCCAACTCAGCATTAAGTTCGCACGGTAGTTCATATAGACTTTGGTAGTCAGAAAAAGTTCTTTAAAAGTGCTCTTTACCTCAATGGTTTTCTATTTTTTGTGCTGCAGCAGAGACCAACAGTTCTCCTGTTTACTCTTTCTTCCAGCACCACAGCCTGGGTTGGCAGTGATAGGGACAGGCCTGGGAATAAATTATTTCATTGAATTGCCAATGTAGAGGTTCGAGAGCATTCACATAAGTTATTATCTGTGCTAGACAGTCAGATCTCCTAGGAACCAGAAGTTTGTATACATGTTAAATTATTGCTTCACTTTTTCTTCCTCTGCCATTTCAGACTGTGTCTTTGTTGTACACGTGCCTTTTTCACTAGAAGTGGTTGCAAAGAAAAACATCAACAGCTAAAAGTGGGGGCAGGGAAGACCGAGTTAGGATCTCTGCTATGGATCCTTTATTTGACTATGGGACAACATTGTCCTCATTATTCAAAAGAGGAATAGAAGGAGAATAAATTCGTGACATCACAGTGGATTTCTCAGATAAAAACTGTGATGTCATCAACTTGTAAGTGCACTTTTTATACACTCAAGTAATGATCCAAAATTGTGACATCCCCATTAATACACTGGTAGACCCTTACTGTGTGATGCTGTAGTATTGATTTTATTTAGAAAGAGACTTTAAGAAATATATGCAAATATATATGTATTTGTGTATAATAGTAATGTTATTTACTGTAAATATGGCTCACCTATCAGGAATAGATCTAAAGTCCTATAACAAGTGTTACTCATCTTGAAGGAAAAGGAGGAAGAGGGAGAAAATCTTACTTGTTTTGCAAAAGGGTGTCAAGTCTCTATGAAAAGACATGTGCTGCTTAATAGTTGAGCCCACCCAACACATGTAAGAAAATAGGTATTTCTGTCCAAGATGAGTCTGGTCTGTTTAAAGTCAGTTCTGGTTCAGTCTGGTTCTTGTGCTGCCATGTCACAGATTCCAGAGGAAAGTGAGAAATCTTAGCAAAGATAAGGATGGAGTAGTCAGGAACCAGGGCAAATTTCTCCCAGACTCCATGGAGTTTGGACTTGATTCATCAGTTTTCAGCATATTGCCTTTTCATTCTCTGTAAACAAGCCCTTACTGCTATATCAGGATACAGTGAACAGCAGTGCATGACTTTCCTCTGCTGTATCAGACCTCACTTCACTCAGCTCTAACCTTTCCTCTCTTACCCACTTCTAATCTGTTCCAGTCTTTTTGATCTGTCTCCTCACGTGGAAATCTTCTCCAGCTCCTATAATTTTTAGCATCTGTCCCTGGAGACAGTCCCCTTCAGCATCACTCGATCTGAGACAGACTGAAGGGAAAGTTTGCATGACCAGGATATGCCATAGGTTTACTGAGTGGTGCTTAAACCTTATAAGCTCTACTTCTCTCCCAGCTATATGTTCTGACAATGTCTTTGCTTTTTTAGCCACCCTGTGAGCAGGCCCATTGTCACCTCTGGGATATGTGTCCTTTGTGGTTAAAGCTCATCTTGCAGGAACCTGTTTTACAGGCACTGAAGCCATGCAGCCCTGCTGCCAGCACACTCACCCTCCTTTCCCCAGTGCTCCAGCTGGGAACGTGGTCAGGCTGCCAGCGCATGAGATCACATCCACCACGGCTACTCCCTGGAAGCCAAAGTGTTGCTTAGTAACACACTCATGGAAGTACCAGAAGCATTTTTCAATCTGTCACATTGGCAAAAAAACACTGGCTTCTTGATTTAGAGGCATTCTGCTGCGCATAGCAGGGCTGTGCTCCATTACCTTGCATCCAGCATTATCTGCAAGTGAGGAAACCAACCTTCCAGTTAATGGAGGGGCTGGGGAGGAGGATGAGGCACAGAAAATATTTGCCTAGGTTTGTATGTGAAGCTTTTAGCTGGTTCTCATGGCATCTAGTCCTCATCTTAACTCCCTTCCCATAGGAGTTATTCCCTCCTTATGAAAGTACACTCCAGGGTCCTATAGCAATTGGCCAAAAAAGGACCCTGCAGCACCTTCATCTATTATGAGACATCACTGCAATAAAACATGGTGTGTCATACAGAAACTGGATGAGGTATTGCAGTATTTATGTTGTAAGCCTCAGTGTCATGGACAATTGCTACAGAATAATGTATGTCTTTTTTTAATGCAGTGGAGTCACAGCAGCTTCACAAGAGCACACAGAACACAGACCACTGGGGATTACATGGTTTCCTCAGTTATTTTCAAATTATTGTGTTACAGAGAATTAAATGAAAAACATCCTCTCATTTAAAAATAGAATCGAAAGGCTTTTAGGTTACTTTCCTTCTTCTTCTTCGAATAATTTAATTTGGGAGCAAAACATCGAAGAACTGTGTTCTGACTTCAGAGGCTTGCTCCTTTGTGTGGCACTGGTTTATCCTTAAAAATGGCTTCAAAAAGTAATTTGAGGGCTTTTATTTGAGCTACCTTATTGATTTTGCTATCACATCTCTTCACTTTTGAAGTGAAAAGGAATTTTAAACAATGTCTATCTCTGAGCTCCACAGACCACCTGGGATCTTCCCATCCTACTTCTTATCACTAGAGAGGTGGAACCACAGTCTGTGTCCAGACAAGCCATTTCTGTGGCTTGTCTCCTGTTGTCTGATTGTGGCCTGGAAGCCTTCTTCAAAAAACTGAAGAGGTATTATAAGGGTCATGGAAGGTCCAGAGCAGTCTGAAAACAGAGTTGTTAGACAAGTGTACCTACGAGGATCTTTTGGTCTTCAGAGAGTCTCCGACCTGAGACAATGCTCAATCAAGTGGTGATGAAATCATTGAGGTTTGTTTCTTGTGCAAAGCTGTTTCAGTGCAAGGGCAGTGACACACACAACAGTTGTGGGCTAAAGCTTGGATCAGCATAAAGATGAAAAAACATCCTACAACAGGAGAAGGTCCCAACTTGACTTCTGAGGACTTTCTAAGGAAGTGAGTACATTCCTGTAGTTTTTCCTAGTCTAACGTACACATTTGGGTATGGGATACAGCAGCTTTCAATTTTTTTCATGTAGTTGCATTTTTAGTGTATGTAGTTTAAGAAATACAAAGAGTGATAAAAATGTTCCTGATGATTGGTATGTGGCCAGCCTAACAGCACTTGATGAACCACTGAGGGTCCAAGTGCAGAGGGGTCTGCATCACACATTCAGAATTAACTGGATTCTCTAGGAGGCAGGGAACATTTTTGGCAGGGGAGACAAAGACTGTGAAAGCCTATACACATTTTAATTCCTAGAATTGGCAGTGCAAGCTCAGGACTGATGGAAATCTTGGTCTCGTGATGCTTTGCTCTGTGGAAAGAGGATTCAGAGAATCACTAAATGACAATGCATCGTTTGTTTTAAAAGTAGCAGGGTATCTATTTCCAGTCTTCTAATACCTTGACCTTGAAGTTTGTTTGTAATTAAATAGTCTTGTCTTCCCAGCTAACCACTGAAGCAAAAGAACTGTTGTTATAAAGACAGTGGGCCAGGGAAGAGCAGGTGGACTGGGTAACTTCTATGCAATACTAAGAAAGCACATCCGTTCCCTGCTTTCACAGGGGAAGAACACCTCTTTCTTCTGCACATTCTGCAAGATAAAATCATTTGAGCTGAGACAGATTTTAGAGCCAGCAAGTTAGTTAGCTACAAAGCAGGGGATATTCTATCATTTTTTGTTCTTGCTGTTTAGTTTTTGAGGGTTCTATCTGCTCATATATTCACAGCCTTCTTTTCAACACTGGGGGTGCTCCAGGTGAAATCTGTCTCACCTAACCAGCATCTGCCTGCCCCTATGGAAAGAACAAAATGTGGGCTGGAACTTTTCTGACTTCCTGGTTGTACAGACCCCTTCCTATACATGGTACATGTGTACGTTGAGTGATTGCATCATAGTGGCTTTTGTAATGCAATAACTGTTTGTGGTGCCAAGACAATGTGGTTGGAGAAAACCTGGAATACTTAAAACTTACTATTAATAGAAAAATTCAAGTCAATGCAAAGAATCTGAAGAAGTTTTCTGACTCTGATCCACTACCATGTTTTCCACAAAATGCCAGCCTCTGTATCCCCTAAATAGCCTTTTACCCTCTTTGCAGCAGAACTTGACTTTTGTGTCTTTACTTGAGGCTGGACTGAATAGTGGTTGGTTTTTTCATAATGTGCTGATGAATTGAAAAGCCAACCTCGACATGGGTTTGCCAACCAAAATAGTCTAATGCTAGTTAGTGAATAGCTTGGAGGAGTTGTGGATGCTTCTGGCTGGTGTGCCATTGGAATTTTGGTCTTCTGAGCAAGAGTGATAAGAGGTTTTGTACTGATGCTTGTGAGAAAAGCTCAGCAGTCTCAGATGAAACTGATTGTCCTGTTAGTCACATCGTAACTACAGAGGTAAGCCTGAACAACTGAATGAGGGAAAAAACAAGGCCTCTTCCCTGAAGATATCACACCCCAGATATCACACTTACATTAGAGAAAAAACCCTTCTGTGAGTGATCCTGGGTTGGCAAGCAGATGGGCTCTGAGAGCTGGAGAGACACATCACTGTAGCATCTTTATCATGGTGTCTTTGATTATGTAAATGTACCAGAATAGGAGAGAATTCCTTTCAAATTCCTTTTCAGCTATGCAGGCTACCTCCAGGTTGCCTGTTGCTACCCCCTGTGAGGCCTCACTGGAGTTTACACTATGCTGCTTGGTATTAATTTACTTTTGGTGGCCACAGAATAAGGTTACAGGTTTGGGAACCAGTACATAATTGCAAGGACAGCTTCTTGTGTTCTTTTTTTCCCCCTTTCCCTCTTTTGTAAAGTGTGAACCGTTCTTTTGAAATCTGAAGTGACTGTATTGTTACAATGTGTGTATGTAGAGATTTGTTTTGACATGGCTTGTGTGAAGGACCTTTGCTCCTCTTATCTCACACTCAGTTTTAGTAAGTGCTTGATAGTTTTGCCAGCCTTTTGTGGGGGAGGAGAGGTGATGGGGTGGGTTATTCCACTTCAAAACTTGGCAATTTTTGAGGGAAATCTGCCCAGCTTTACCTAGAGTGGTATGAGAAGTCAATGTGCTCTCAACTGTTCTTCAGTCGTCCTGATCTGGTTTCTTCCAGGATAAACAGATCAGCCTTGAAACCCTCAGAAAAATACATTGTTTAATGCTATAAGCCAGCACTGACCAAGAAAGCCCATCACTTTGCCATGCATGGAGACATGCATGATGTTTCTTCCCTCATCTCTAAGTGTCTATCTGAGCACAGAGTGAATCACATCCTTTGCTCATGACAACTGATGTTGCTCCAGGGATGCTAATGGAGCTACCACAGCTTGCACCGGCCAAGGATCAGCCCTTCTGTGTTTTGGTGGTTAGGAAACCCATGAGTGAAATCCTACAGGGGTTTGAGAGAAGAGGGCAATGTGTGTTGGAAACCTCTCAACTTTGCAGGATTTCTTTGGTATTCATACACATTTGCAAGAATGTATTCCAAGCATCTTGTACTGTTATTAGTAACTTGTACTGTAGTTTGTTAGCAGTGTTGACTACCTACGTAGCTAATATTCTGTTGCAACTTAGAAAAGTGTAAACAATGGCAGCAAATAAGAGTTTAGAACTTGTATGTACTTTTTTTTATATTAAAGCACTTCAATTAAAAGTAAAAGAAAAAAAGACTCCTGTAGCCTTTGTTGTGTGTCCAAACAGATGTGTGGGAAGAGAGGGGAGAGCTCTCTTTCTGAGATCTTCCCTGTTTGCTTTGGTACTAACAAAAAGAGATGGTCAAACTTGGTGGGAGGACTCTGGATGTTAAAGTTTATTCAGCAAACAGAAGGTGTCAGCAACCTAGTCCAGTACATATGATAAACTAATGGAGTCCCTGTGACTGAAGCTGAAGTGCCTGAGAATTCACCAAGCCATGGCTAAGTGATGATTCACACAGACGTGAGTAGCTACAAAAGGAGTAGTAACTGGGGAGGATTAATGAGTGAGCCCACTATGTAATATGCTAGATTGCCTTTATTCTTGTCACAAAGTACCTCAGAGGTCACTGGGAGTCTGTTCACGTAAAAGTGGAGGAAAAAGAGTACTGGAAAGTTGTGGGTTTGGGTACCAGTGGAGGGGTACTTGAAAATGGCTGCACGCACAGGCAACAAATGGTCCTCACCACACAGCCCAGAAATTGTTTGTCTTCCCATTCCCCCTGAACTGTGCATATCCAAATACTTTTCTGGATCACATCACAGTGGGATCAGCGTGCGTAAACAGGCGTCTCTAAAGCGGCTTGTGATTTGGTGATCTCAGCCCAGCTCTTAGTAGCCAGATGCCCATAATATGAAAACAACTATCAAAACTGTCTCTTTTGCTGGCACTGTTTAATCAAAGGGACAATGGGAGAGAATGGCAGTCTTATTTCTACAAAGAGCCCTTCAATGTCAAATGTGCCATACAGTAGAGTAGCATTCACCTCTGTGGCACAGACCACAGCCACTCCAGAGAGGAACAAAAGCTCTCAGACAGCACGCAATTAATCCAGCATCTATTAAACCAAGCACGGGTAATTTTCAAGGAACGTAACAGATTTCTGCTTTAAATTATTCTAAGCACTATTTTTTTTTTTTTTAACTCTACACGGTACGTGCAGCTCAAAGTATAAAACAGAAGGCTGTGTTTCTGGCAGCTGTTATCTTCCCAGTAGATGTTTTACATCTCCAGCATTTCCTAATCCTGAGACAAAAATCAAGTAAAGCACAGCAGAGGAGCAATATTAAAATGCCGCTGGGTTTTCTGCTGCCCACAGCCATGATCAGGTGCTCAATGCAGGAGCAAACAATTAGTTCCATGACCAAGGGAACTAATGAAATCTGGTGTCCTATGGATTTATGACAATACGTTGCCTTGGTGCCAGAGACTTGAGGAGTTAGAGTCTTTCTGCTAATATCTTGACTCCAGATGAGGATTTTATCAGCTACAGTCTCTGGAATGGCTTAATGAACTTTGAAGTGGTGATACATTTAGAAAAAAAAGATATACTGCACGCTACATACAGTGAGAGATGAAATTTAGTGGTGGGAACTTACAAGATAATTTAGAAACACAGATCAAAACAAATACAGCTTGTCTGCTAAGTCCTAAAAGTGAGGCTGCTGCTGGTTTTATTTCTGCAATGTCTGTCTACACTTTTTCCAGTGCAACTCTATCAAAGAATAGGGTGATTGCCAGTGGGGTGGTTCCAATAAAGACACAATGTAGTTGGAGCAGTAGAGTATAAAGGTGTAAATAAACAATATGTTTTCACAAAGGAGGAAAATTACCCAGAGATCTAAGCTGGATGTGTATTTTTTAATCTATTTACAAGTGATTTGGAGAAGAAGATGAAAAGTGAGATAAAAAGTTTACTGAGAATGAAAAGTGTTCTAGACAGTCAAAACGAGTTGACTGTGAAGAGTTGCAGAAGTTTTTCATTATAATGAAGGACTGGGTTGTAAAATGACAGATGAAATCTACTGTCAATAAATGCACAGTAATGCTTCTGGGGAAAAAAAACCCACCCTAATTATACATGCATAATGAGGGGCTCTAAATCAGCCATCGTTGCACAGGAAAATCATCTCAGTGTCAGGGCTAATTTTGAGAAAATGACAGGTCAAAGCTGAGCAGGTGTCAAAAAGCAAATAAAATGTTAGGAATTACTAGGAGGGGAGAAAAAAAAAAAAAAAGAGAGAGAGAAAGAGAAAATTAGAACATCTTTAGGTCCCTGCATAAATCTTTGTTGTGGTCCTGTGCTGGGTTTGCAGCTTCCCTGTGGCCCACCCTCTCACCCCCTCAGCCCAGCACACACTCAAAGAGCCTGCAGGAGAGCCAGAACAGGCAGAAGGGACAGCCAGGAAGCACTGGTGCTATGGGGTAGCTTCCATGTGAGGAGAGAACAAATGTGCTTGGGCTTGTAGACTGCAAAGAGAGATGACAAATAAGAGACAGGTTTGCAGGTTTGCCAGGAACCTGCTGCCCCAGGAAAAGAGCTGCACCTCCTCCAGCTCCAGATGTCCTGATGCATCTGGCTTCCTGCAGCTGAGTGGACACAGCCCAGCTGATTGGGTTCCATGCTACATCGTGCCTTGCTGCTCCTATTTTTGGCCCCCAAACTTCCTCTAGAGGTCATTGTTAGGGAAGGTTATTTCTCCAGCCAGCCCAGCGCTTTGCTTCTCACACCTTACATTAGCAGAGTTTATTTCTGTTCCTGGATATTCTTTCCTACCAATTCAGTATGTGCCCTTGCCAGGGAAGAAAAATCTGTTTGACACTTTAACCATAGCCCTTCTCAAGCAAGTTATGCTGTGCCTGCTTATTTCATTCAGTGCAGTTGATAAAAGGTTATCAGTTTGTGATTGAAACCTTCAGCATTTTTCTGGCACAAAAACTGCATGAAACAATAAGCCCAAATTCAGCAAACCACAACTAAACTCGGGGAGGTGCAAACTTAGAGCCACACGAACAGAGGGTAAGCTTCCCATCTGCTTCTGTGGGACCAGGATTTCATCTCTAAGTGTAGGAGCTTCCTAAGAAGTTACAACAGTGATGGCAAAGCCTGAAGGTGGCCTTTTACAACAGTGGAAATGGTTTTAATGTCTTTTGATTATGTGCTCCCAAAAAGCCCCAGTGTAACTATCTGTTTTAATACTACAATAGCTCACTGCTATGCAGCCTCTGCTTTGGTGATTTTGTCACAGGCCCACCTCATTTCCAGGAAATAAGAATCCATAGGAATTGAAAGTGCCTCCTCCCTAAGGCTGCCTGCCTGTGCTGAACGGAAGAAAGGCCCATCAGTCTAGAGGAGAAGCTAAGGAGAGCAAAAGTACCTCCCTGGCAGCCTGACCTTGGCGAGGAGACAGGGGACTCAACATTCGCAACAGGCGGCAGCTCCCTTTAATAAATATTTCACGGCAGAGAACGGCAGACTTGGGGAGAAAATGGAGGGCAGGGTTCAGCCTGTGACGCGAGGTGATGTGACCGGACCTTGTCTAGCAGGGCTGGAGGCCACCTAATTGGCATTCCCACACCATTCTTACGAAGAGTATTTTGTAGTCCTCTGGGAATGCAAAAATAATTAAAAGGCCCCTCAGCACACAGTGTTGCTAATGGGCTATTGCCTGCCATGTGATGTTTTTGTGCTCAATTAGAGCTGAGCAACACAGGCTGCTAAAAATTCCCATCTCCCTCCGAGAGACACCTGGGTGGACCAAGCCTCCTCTTCTGCTGCACAATGGCCCACTTCGAGCACTGCCCTGCAGCGTTTGTGATGAGGAGCTGAAGCCAGAGGCAATGGCTTCAGCAGAGCAGACACCACCATTTACTGAGCTGCAGGCTGAGCTCTGGCACTGGGATCCCGAGCAGGCAGAGCAGAGCAGTCATCCTAGCACACCCAGGCACTTCCGCGGTGACCTTGAGCTGCAGAATGACTGTGCATATGGTGTGAAGCAAAGGCCCTGGAACTCTTCCAGGCGAGAGCTTGCTGGCACATTGCATGTCTGTGTGGACTTCTGGCTTCTCCCAGCGCAGTGCGAGGCTCAGCCACCGCCAGCTGCGGCTGCCTGGCAGAAGAATTCCTCCAATAACCCCCCCTTCCCTGCACAGAACCTGTGCGAGATGATGCCGAGACCTATCAACACATTTTGTTTTTTCTCAAGAGGGATTTGGCCACCTCAAGGCAATTTCTGTCTGCAATCTCCGATTTGCCTTCTGTCCAGGCACCTCTTTTATTTCCCAGCTCTGCTGCGGGGGCTGCCTTGCCAGGTCTGTGTGCCTGATGTGTCTGATGCTCTCACAAGCCTCGATTCGCTCCGCAAGCCATCGGTGCTTCATCTGGGCCAAAACAACAATTCGTCTCCACGGTATGGTCGGTTGAGTATTCACAGGCTAAACTTTAGGTAATTAGCATTGTTAATGTTCTCTGTGTGATATTACAGCTGTGGGCCTCATTAAAATATTCTCCTGGGAGAAGCCAGGCAAATAGTCAGGTGTCAGCTTTGCTTCGACTGGAAAAGTCTACCTGTTATTCTGTGAGAATTATTTGTTTAAACACAGGATTTACACATGATGGTGGATTTAATCTGCAGTGCTTCTGACAGCCTGAAAGGTGGGCTGGGCTGCTAGGCAGCATCTGGCATGGCTTAGATGGCCAGCCCCTGGCAGCCTCATGTCCAGAAGTGTACCTGGCCAGAGGGAGGAACTCAGCAGTGAGGATCTTCCTCTCTTCTGCCTAGGAAAGCCTTGGGCCCATGGGCTCCACCCCAAAACACAGGCAGCAGGCAAGAGCCTGCAGGGTGCTTTCCCCTGGTGCCCACTGTCTCACCACATCAGAAGGCCCTGTCGGGTCCTACCCACTGCTTCACCAGCCACAGCCACAGCTGCTGCCCTGAGCAGCAGGAGACTAATGAGTGCTTTTGAAATAGAGGAGAAAGACAAAAGGACACAGAGAAGCTCAAGCTGATCTGAATCGAGGCAAGTTCTGATGGGAAGAAATAGAGGTTGCATTTCATCCTCTGGGGAAGATTTCTGTTCTTGCTACCTGAAGTCTCTGATTGGGAGACAGGAGAAGGTGGCAGTTCTTCCCACCACCACTGACTAACCTCTCTTGTTGTTGGTCACCATACAAGCCAGGCTCACAGCAGTTGCCACACCATCCTCCGGCGTCTTCCTGAGGCTGCACCACACCTTTGTGCAGAGGTGATGGCATGGCCCAGGGCCACACTCCAGGAGCACTGCTGATCATCCCATCCTGCCTCACTATTTTATACGAGGAGTGGGAGAGTTGGGCATGTCACCACCCTGGACAGGGGATTGATTACCCAGTAAGAGGCCTGGGGGATTCCATATTCCTCCGGTACTGGGCATGACAGATCTGTGCTCTGCAAGCAGCTCTGCATTCACTCTGTGACCTTCCTGAGTCCTTTTCCTCAGGCCTGCCAGCAGCTGGTCAGGCAATTATTTATGAACAAGAGCTGAGCTGCTTCAACTGAAGGTGGTAGCTGTGGACAGATGTCAGAGCAACACATAGGCATGTACCAGCTGTTTGCAGGCTCTGAGCACAGGCAGGCAGAGATGCCCATTAACAGAGACAGAGATGTAAAGTGATGCATGCTGGCTCCAGACCTGGCCTGTTGGTAACTGCATAGAAATTAACCATAAATACTGATGATGTTAAATCTTTTCGGTTTTTAGATTGATTTATTTTTTAGTTTAACCTAGTATGCCCCCAGTATCACTTATGGGGGTGCTTTCAGAGGAACACTGAGAGCTGTGCTTGTGCCTGAGGAGAACAGCCCCCCTGTGTGGCTAGCTTAAGTGCTCAGTCCCAGGCAAAGCCTTATGAGATGCCTCAAGTGACTTGCCACCATCTGAAACCAATGGCTTCAGCTTCTCGGTAAGTTTCTCCAGCAATAGATTTTGTTGCTGTTTCCCCTGTGGGATTAGGCAGACTGCTCAGATGGGTAATGGCCCTGTCTGAAAGCCTCTCCCTCCCTTTCCATTTTAGCTAGTTAAATGTCCTCGCTTCCCACGGAACGTCTTTCTGCTAGTGGGAGTGGTAGGTAGGTGTCTAGGAAGAGCAGGGAGATTGGGAGATGCAACGGAGGTATCAGGTTCCTGGTGTGAAGTGAACCTGAGCTGTCTGCCTGGGCAGGAACAAGGGATGGCGATGGGTGAGTAGGAGGAAGCCTAAGAGGATGGAAAGTGGGAGAGAAGAGACTGCAGCATGGGGATGAAAGATTACCTGACTGCAGGGAGAGGATTTGTACATTGGGATGCCACTTTGCATCAATTATGCAAATCACCTGTATGCATTGTGCAAAGCTCTCTTAATTTGCTGTTTTGGCAGAGGAAGGCTGACTGCTCCCCACACTGCTGCTGCAATGGCCTCCTCAAGCACTGCTGACACTATGGGCTGTCAGAACCCAAACTCAGATGCAAAGGAACAGATATTTCGATGTCTGCTGAGTAGAAAAAAAACCCAAAACAACCCACAAAAATTTTCCCCTTAAAGGGAAAGGGGAAACTGGGCTTTGTCTGGTGGAGACCTGGACTTCAAACTCTTT
>NW_009953579.1:427728-429891 GCF_000747805.2 Chaetura pelagica | reverse complement strand
CTCTTTCCCCAACACCCCAGGAAGACCAGAGACACACACTAACACATTGTGTTTAGGTTGCTGTAGAAAGGCAGAGTGAAAGCAAAGATCCCCATCTCTCTGGAATCAAATGTGGTGATGAGGGTGTTAATGGCCATCTGTCTGTCTTACCACTGTTATTTAATAGCTTCTGTTGCATTTCCTGCCTGGTTTTAGCCCAGCTTCCAAAGGAAAGAAAACTAGTGCCATTATGAAATAATCTATTTCCAGCTAATGCTTTCTAGACTCCTTGGTCATTTCAGCCAACTATACTAAAACCATGTAGTTGTTAGGGTTATATAAATTTTATGAAAACACATGGATAAGCAGAGGAGGGAGAGGGAGTGTGAAACATCTTGTTAGTCCTCCTCTGAAGGAAAGGACACAGCGTGACATTACACCATATTAAACACTAGGGAATGAGAGAGAAAGATTATGAATGCCCCAGCTGAATGGAAAATTGCAATTGGAGCCTGCATCTTAAAGGCTTTGGAGAATCCCATACAAAGCAATAGAAAACCATAGGAAACAATGCATCATTTCTTCTGCTGCTTGCAGAGCATCATGTCTCCCGCTGTGGCTGAAAGATAAAAATGTCAGTTGGAAATTTCATGGTGGACAGCACCAGGCCAAGAGCACAGGAGGATAAATGTAATTGCCTTGGTCAGCTCTTCTGGTAAACACCTCAGCTGGTTCATACTGGAGTACCTTCACTGAGTCTTTTACACTTGCTGAAAATCTGACCCATCAAATTTTGTGCTGAGGGAAAATTTTAGCTCTTCTTTCACTAATAAAAGTGTACTATATCAGCAAAATTGCCTGTTATACCAGGCTCTACCTGCTCTTTTTGGAACATTCACCAGAGTTAAATCCAGCCAACATTGCTGGACCTTATCAGAGTTGGGCTGAGCCTGGGCCAGAGGAATGACACAGTGTAAAGCTTAGGAGGAGTCAGTTTTTCTCTTGAGCCTCTCCGAATATCCATAACCCATCCACACCCAAGCCTTCAGTATTTGCAGAGGTGGCCGGAATTTCAGCAATAGGACTTGTGAAAAGGGGTGTCCTTCCTCAGCAAAAGAGCTGTGCACAGCCTTCTCTGCCTTCATGCTGCACAAAAGGCTCTTGGAAAAAATTGACTCCTGTAGCCAGGGTGTCCAGCCAAATCAAACTGCAAAATCTGGGTCCACATTTACGTTGCCTCTTGGGTTGGAGGCAAATAGCAGAATTCAGAGGCAGCAGCACTTGCTGCAACACCTGTGCCATACCTAGACCTTCACCTGGAGCCATGGACAGAAACTCCATGTAACAATGGAAATCACGTTTCAGGAGAATTCAGAGCAGATTTTTATATGGTGTTAGAGGCCAGAACAGAGCAATATCGACTGCTAACATCTTTGCTAATAACACTAACTTTGGAGAATGGCTGGGCACAGGGATTTTATCCAATTTAAATGTAGCTCTCCTGCGCTGCCTTTGCTGTGAACTTGTGTAGATGAAAGGAAGAATAACAACTATCACTCAGACAAGCAGTTCCACGTATCTAAGATTAGCAGAGGCACTGGCGAGGCTCAGGGCTCCTGCCGGGTGCTGACATTCCCGCGGTGGCTGAGCAGAGCCTGCATTCAAATTATTGTGAGGAAAGCTGGCTCATCTGCAGGGGCAGCACCACGAGTGTGCCAGGGACCAGGCAGAGGTGTGCTCATTACTCTCAGCTCACCCAGGGCAGGAGTGTCTGCTCGTTACTGCCCGACAGACTGGTGTGTGTGTGTGTGTGTGTGTGTGTGTGCTTTCCTGATGTTCTGGTGCACTTGAGCGTTCCTGTGTGCACCTGTGTATCTGTTTGAGGGCTGACATGTTCATCTGATGATACATATTTAAATAATGTAAATAATTGACATGCAATAAGGAAATGCGCTTTATCAAGTGAAGTGAGACTAGGCAAGGCCCAGCATCAATTCATATTCATACACTGTGCATTTCCTCCCTGTTTAATCTGTGTTTTAAAGGAACATGTCCCTACTGGGAATTCCAGTGCCAGCCCTCAGCAGCCTTGTCTTGTGCATAGTATGCCTTCAAAACTAATCCTTCCTCAAAGCCAGAGGCTCATGTCAGCTTCATTTTCAGAGTGAGCATTTAATTTCTGCT
>NW_009953579.1:384115-427682 GCF_000747805.2 Chaetura pelagica | reverse complement strand
AGAGCAGGGAGGGAGCAGAGAAACAGCAACCTGACTGTCCATCTATCATGGCTAACACCAGCATTTTATTATGAAGATGGATTTCTCCTTGCCCTCTCTCTACCCTGTGTTGACATTAGGACTCTGTGTAAGGCTCCCGAGGCCCATTTCTCCTGTGTTTAAATTCAATGCCCCTGCACTTCTTTCTCCAGCCTTTGAAAGTTTATTCTGCCCTCTGCTTATTTTGTACTGGCAGCACAAAGTTTTGAATGACAAAACAGGGACTAAAATTAGTAGCACCTGGTGATCCTGCTGGCAAGTGCTGGGTGAACAGTACAAATCTTCCCTAGATCCAACTCGCCTTGGGTCCAGCTGTGTGTGTACCCTTTCTGTCTCTGTGCCTCTGAACGTTTGCGGCGTTCCTGCTTTGTTTTCAGGAATGTATGGAGCAGTGCTTTTATTAATTGTGCGCTGCAGCCTGCGAACAAATTAGCATGTGTGCACAAAGGTGCTTTCCTGGCCACCCCCTCCGTGCTGCTACACTTAATTGGTGTGAGCATGGCAAGGGAGAAGCCATCAGGCAGGCACTGCATTTAGCTTCACTCTTTCTTCCTCTCTCACTCAGGAATTCAGCTACATTATTTTTGAATTGGAGTCTCCAGGCATCTTGTTTAATTTATGCTGCAACTTTCTTATTGTCCCTGGAAATGCGATTGGAAAGAAAAAAAATCCATGCAGAGGATCTTTTAGGAGAGGTCAAGGGAAGATGCCGATGTTGATTACGCAGTGAGACAATCAGCATGAAGAGTGGCTAGTGCCTCTGAACAAACAGGTTAGTGGTAAAAACCGGCAGCTTTGATCAATTTGTGTTTTCGTTTGCCTCTGTGAGAGGCTGTAACCCTTTAACTTCAAGTCCAGCCGTTAAACTCAGGCTACTCTTCCTTGAAAATGGAACACATAGAAAAAAACTCTGCCCCTCCAACTCCCCATTTCAGGCATTTAGAATTAGCACAGCAACTCTGAGTTTACACCTAGTGTTTCTTCACCTCCTTCTGAGCCTGGGCTTTTGTCTTTGGCCTGTGCTGCTTTCCTGTGCTTTGTCCTATTTTTATTTGCATACAAACCTGCACATCTTCTGTGTTTTTGGGAGGGGGCTGATAATGCCCTGTTGGCCAGGGAATATGCCCAGAGGAAACTGGCTGGAGCAAGACTGGAGCTCTTGAAAAAACAATGTGAGGGAGCCTTTTTTTGCACTTCACCTTGGGCATTTCCAAAGCTGCAACCCAGAGGGATAGCTTCTGCTGCAGTGAAGGGAATGTCCCCATAGAATTTGCCTCCAGAGTTTGTGCCTCCTGTGGGGCAAGGCATGGAGAAGTCTGCAGGCACCCCTCAGCCAGGGCATCCCCCAGCATGTCCCCAGCTAGAAATCTTGCCACAGCAGGTGACCTTGGCCCCCCACGCCTTGCAGAGGGGCAGTTGGCAGTAGCACAACACCATCCTTTCCCAGCAACATGGCTTTTAGAGAGTCAATGGCCCAGGAGCACTTGGTGGTTCATAAGACTGCAGGAGACAAGAGAAATTAGCATGCATGTCGTTGTGCCTCTTGGGCCCACAGCATCCAGGTCTCATAACTCTCCCTTTCTCTGTGCTGTCCTGATGCCTCTATTGTTTCTCATCAGCTCTCATTATGTTGATTTAACATCTTCTGCCTTCCCAGGGCAGAAATAGCACTCGTCCTTCCCCTGCATCTTCAAGACAACACTGTGCAGCTGCAGAGTCCTTGAGAGTGCATTAGTGGCAGCTCTGACCCACAACCATCTCTTACTTATCATCTCCAAGACAAGAGATGGAATTCCCCAGTCCTACAGACTGTAATGAAAAGATGAATGCAAGACCAGGATTGTTACCTGGGTAAAGTGGAGCTGTCATGCTCTCTGCAGAGGCACTGATTCAGCTACCCCTCAGTGCTCCCACCCAGGTATATTGATGACAGTTTTGGTACTGTCAGAACAGTGCCAGCTGCCTGTTTGGACCATGTGTAAATGATTTGGACCTCCACTGAGCACAAAATCCCTAGGAGGTGCAAGACTTGGCTTCTGCATGCTGCTTGCTTTTCCAGTGCTGCGTGTGCAAGGTGGGATATACTGCCCAGTCACTTACTGGAGACAGAAAATGAGGCACACTACGGAGTTCCTCATGACATGGTGTAAGAACAGCAGGTTTAGTTTATGCTGTATTGATGTAAACAAGTGACTGTCCCAAGGCCATACACTGTAACAGAGGATTCATTCAACACAAAGCTTTGGTTCACTTAAAATGAAGGACTTGCTGGAAAACACTGGCCCCCAAAGTCACACAAAGATGTTGCTGGACTCGACAGCTCACCACCTCCTGTAGAGCTGTTGAAAAGGTAACAAGAAGCTCATTTGAAATGTGGCCTGAAGCTTGCTTGGAAGCTAGCTCCAGGCTGAGCAGTCTGCTTTGCCCATCAGCACCCTGGCCCAGAGCTGACTGCAGCCTGCCTCCACCTGACCTGACTTGCTTGCAGGGCAGCCCCAGGCTTCCTGCAAACCCAGGACCCCTGTGAATCATTCATCAGTCCTATGCAGCCTGCAGCTGAGCCCAAGCTTGCTTTGTGTCTTGCATGAGCTGAAAAGCCAAATATATTTTCCTTGGTTTCATTCCACCTCCCATTCTTATTCTTCGCTTCCCATAGGCAACATCACTGCTGTTAGTTTTCTTCCAGGGATGAGTCAGGCAGTGGCATCTTCTCCTGCAGTTTCTAAACCCATCAAAGGCTTCAGCAGTTTTTACAGAGGTGGTCCCAGCTCCTTCGGTTTGCAGTTGTGTGCACCAGCTTCTCCTTCCCTCTCCCACCTTCCCCAGGTGCTGCAGGCGCGCTTGCCCAGGTG
The DNA here is from genome assembly GCF_000747805.2 of Chaetura pelagica. NCBI lineage: Eukaryota > Metazoa > Chordata > Aves > Apodiformes > Apodidae > Chaetura > Chaetura pelagica. The sequence goes on along the minus strand of NW_009953579.1, from coordinate 424,791 downwards.
CCCACCCTGCCAGGGCTCTGTGCCCTCCTGCTGCTGCTCTGGCTGAGCTGAGACCCGCTGTCCCGCAGGCAGATTCGTGTGGCTGCAGGAGCCTCTTGCATCAGGGCAGGTACCGCAGCACCGACGCAGGGCAGCCTGAGTCCCGAGGGAGAATTTCATGTTGGTACTTGGATGCTGATGGGAAGCTTCTGGCTGTTTCTGGGCTTTCCAGAAACTGGAACTACTGGGAATTCTGTTCATGCAGAATGTCGGGAAGCCTCAGAAAAGAACCACCCTAGTTCCTTGCCAGAAGCTTTTCCTCATCCCTCCCCTTTGGGTTTCTGCCTGCTTGAGGAAACAGGTGACTTGTAATCTGGAGGAACTAGCACAAAGAGTCAGGGGAGACCAAGGGAAAGCAGTCAATGATGGGAGGTGTCACAGGAGTAGGTCAAAGACAGGAGAAGAAGGAAAAGAGTTAGGAAATCTCAGACTTAGCCTTCTGCTTCAGGGAAGAAAACCTTATTCTCAGCAGTGAAAAGGTTAATTCCCTTGACAACCTCTTCCCCTCCTTCCCAAACTCAGAAATCAAAGTATTTAATTAATATTGCACTAGTCCAAATAAGTACAATCATCTTCCAGGAGTATTTACATGTTGGGCTATAAATAGCAGCCTCCTTGGCACCAGCCCACATGAGGTGACAGGCCACCGTTTCCATTATATATTCTATTTTTCCATATCATTGCTCAGCCATGAGTGACTATGAAAAAAGTTAACCAGATTCAGCAGAGGATTGAGTGAGTTGTGGTGGGGACCAGAAGAGGAGCAAGTGATTTTTCTTGCCAGAAACTTCCTGAGAATTATCAACCTAGTTAAATTACTACCTCCTAAACTATTTTTTCAAAAGTATGGTTTTCAAGGAAACTGAGGAATTTCAAAATTTCTGTATTTTGTAGTGATGATGAACCATTTCTCTCCTGACTGAACTTCTTTCTCCTTACTGGAGTGTTGTGCTTTGTCCAGCCTAATACAAGATGTCTCTTGTTCTTTCAGAGGCAGATGAGTGAAGGAGGGACAACACTGAATGGCTTCCCGGACCTTGCTGTTAGTTGCTCAGACCTTACAGGGCACGTAAGGAAGCACAATGAAGCTTCAGACCAGAAATGAACTCTTGCCTGTGGAGCAAAGTTATTCGGTTGTGAACAGAGTCTCAGGAGGGTGAGTCATTGAAGGAGGCTGAGTCCTTGAGCATTGCTTCCCCCACTGCATTTGCTAAGACTTTCCAGCTTTTGTCCCATAAATTGCAGGCATGTCCCATACTTTCCAGTCAGACAATAGTTGGGCTATGCCAAACTGCAACTGAGAAGAAAAGGTAGAAATTGGCCCTTACACATCCTTAATACCAATACTCCCCTTGGCCTGGCCCCCTAAATAAGGCTTAATTAACTTAAATAAATAACTTTGACTTAAATAAATTAACTTAATTAAATTCTGCAACTATAGTTAAGACCAGCTTCACAACATTGTTGGGGTTTTTTTTTGCCTCAGGAAAGACACCACCAGCATTACAGTGAAACTAACAGGATTTTATTTATCTTCCCAATAACTTACTGTTGGGGGGTTTGGTTATATTTCTGGATTATCTTTGCTTATTTCAAGAAACTGGCTATACATAATCTATATACATTCAAAGAAGTAACAGCTTTTATGGAAATGCCTCATAATAAGTTGAAAAGCAGTACAGGTCATTAGAACAAATAAAGTTAAAATTTTCAGTAAGCAGGTGAGATGAATGTACATTTTCCTGTAGAAAGGGATTTTGTTTCTGTAAAAAATGTTAATTCATCTGAATTGAAATTTTCCACAGCAAGATGACAATGCACTTGATAAAAATCTCTTGGGAAGCAAACCAGCAAACAAACAAAAACACCCACCAGATTAAAAAAGCAATTTCAACTTGAAATGTTCAATTTTGATCATCTTTAATCTCACACTTTAAACATCTTTCTCTTAGTTATGTCAATGTAAAATCGAATTATATAATAAAAAGTAAAGGTAGAATGAAACAATTTCCTTTCACCTAAGTTCAACACATGGATCAAAATATGAGTAATTTTTTTTTAACATAATTCAGAATTACTAGGCAGGTCTGTTTCATTGCATTATGCAGCAGAAGAAGGTTTAAACTATGAAAGTCTTACTCTTAATACAGAAAAAATAAAATCGCTTGCTACATAGTTCTTGGGAGCAATGATAGCACCTAAAAGATGCCTTGTGAACGTATGAGATCTTTGTGTTGTCCCTGGAGGCACCCAACTGGCATTTGACAGATTTGTGATGCTGCAGTAAAATGTACAGGAGATCTGCTGGGGACTGCAAGGTTTGATGCTGAAAAAAACATGGAGTATAGAAACAGAGGCTTTCTTGTTAGTATTTTAGTAAAAAAATTTAATCATAAATGTTCAAAATAGATACATGCAAAAAACTAGATATAAAAAGATCAATAAGCAAATTCTCACCTTTTCTCTTGTCCTGGTTTAAACCACAAACCAGAAGACAGAGTTGCTCTCTGTTACCCCCCCTCCACCCTCCCAAGGGAAGTTAGAAGGGGAAAAAGGAAGGGAGACTTAAGGGTTGGAAATTGAAACAGGAATGAATTTACTATAACGCTGGTAAGGAAGTACACGTGGGGGAAAGAACAGATATATACACATATATGTATACAAAACTGGTCTCACTGAGTGCAGGAATAGGGGAGTGAGAGTCCCTAGCAGCAAGGCTGCTTCAGGAGAGGGGTCCAGAGCTCCTTGCAGCACCAGATGGAGTTGGATTCTAAAGAACATATGAGGAACCAAAGAATCCCCAAGCAGCAACCGCCATGAAGGAGGCACAGGAAGGGAAAAGGGCTGAGCTTCTGGTTCTCCTGGCTTTTATAGAGTATGGCAGGAAGTGGGGGAAGATTGACCCCTCCCTGTTCCGACCCTCCGGGGTCTTTCAGGGCCTTAAGGACCCTCTCTCTAGTTCCTCTTATAGGTGTTCAACACCATGTAAGGGTCCCTCAAACCATAACACTCTTACAAAAATGTTAGTATCCTTATTTTGCTGCTTGGGTATGCGTGTTGCCTAATTCCAAGAGCAGTGGGGTGGAGAGGGGCCCAGTGAGATGGGCACCCACACCCAAGTGAGTCTTTCAGTCTTTCTTAGGTGCTATTTGTCTTTCTTGCTGGAAATTCAGCCCTATATAATGTACAAGGATTTTGCTCTTGGTTTGGTGCCACGTTGACTCTTCATTTAGCTGGTTCTCTGCCTGGTTGTGGGCTCCAAAGCTGCCTGTTCTGCATTGCTCCACACCAGCCCACTCAGAAGAAGACCCATGCTGCAGTGTGTGTGGGAATGCAGTGGGAATACAAAAACAGTGTGCTTGAAGGGGGAGGAAGGAAAGGAAGGATGAAGCATTTAGGGTATGTGCAAATCTCAAGCTGATGCCCTGCCTGGCTGCCATGAGAAGACAGGAACATTCATGCTGACCCCCACCTATGGGCTCTTTTGCAACTGCAGCTGGGCAAGGATGCTAACAAGAAAAAGTGCCTCCTTAGGCAAGAGAAAGCTAATGAAAAATCAGCTGCTGAGGCAGGTGAGAAAACATAAATCAGATGGTTTTACAGTGAGGCTTTTCTGCCAAAGCCCTTTCCTGGTCCTCCCCCAGTGCCTCAGGAGTGGCTGCCACTTGTCCCCCATGCTGGCAGCAGCGGACTGCCCTTCATGCCTCAGAGCACACAGGACTCTATTATGCACTCGCATGTCTCCCCCAAAATTGGCACCATCTGGACCACCACCTGAACGTCATTTTTTCCTACACAGCTTCTCACATGATTTGCCAGCTTGTGTTTGTGATTTGAAGACTGGAGTGTGAAAGGTGATGAGCTCTGGCATGGTTTTTTTGCATAAGCAGTGCTGCTGACAGAACTTTTCCTTAGGATTTAATTGAACTCTGCACCTCTTCGGAAACCTGTGCCACTTATTCTGTGTCTCTCAGCTTCCAACCAGGAGCAAGTGGAGTGCTGCCATCCTTCTAAAAGAAGAAACATATTGACCACCCTAAGGACAACCTCAGAAATAATAAGCAGGGTGTTTTGTTGTTTGTTTTTTTTTGCTGTGCTTCCGTAGGGAAGGGAGAGCATGCTAAGACAGGACTTGGAGAGGTCAGTCCGTGCTGGGTGGCTGGCAGTTCAGGTGCCACCCAGCATCCTATCATCAGCTCTCACTAACAACCTGCCCCAGGATGCTTAAGTAAAGCAAATATTGCCTCATCATTGACAGTGCAGTTAAATCTCTGTTTCTACAAAGTAACCACAATCACAGTTTTCTTTTTAGGAATTTTAGGACTCCTGTATTCCAGGACACAGACACCTAAATCAAATTTTTATTTCATAAATCTGACTAATCCAGGCTGTTGCTGTAAAGTATGTTCCTGTACCAGAGCTACCTCTGAAAAAAGCCAGTTGCTGTTTGGATGGCACAGGAAAGGTATGCAAAGGCCACCATCTATATAGGCTGTACTCAGATTGTACCTACAAACACACTATGTAGTTGCACAGGATCCTTTTTCTCTTTCTGGGGTGAACAGTAACAAGCACACTAGGTCACAGGTGGAGAAATTCTTTGCATACACCAGTAAAACACAAACAAGGCAGACCATACAACACTTAATTATTAAACTAGTAAAATCCAGAAGTTTTAATAGTATTATATACACTACTTCCTAGAGGGATGCTTGGAAAGTTCAGTGCCTGCTGACTTCACAGGGGATCTTGAGGAATGAAGCTGGTTTCATTGCAGTCAATAAATTACAAAATTTCTAGTTAAACCTCTTTGAAATCATGCTGCCTCACAGTGTATGTCTCCTAAACAAGGGTTTTAAATGTTTTAGCATATGCAGAGTCTTGTCACTGGATGTGCCATCACTGGTGAGCTAATCTGAGAGTCACAGGTCTCTGCCTTCGCTGGTACAAATGACTGCACAGTTGCCATTTTTATGGAAGCTCTGCAGACAGTTAGTTTATAGCTACCTGTGAGGTATCTGGATGTGCAGATCCTAAAGGACAAGGAGGTCCTTGAGAAGAAAGGGAAGGAAGGGAAGAAAGGAAGGAAAGGAAGGAAGGGAAGGAAGGAAAAGAAATTACTGAAATCCCTGACACATTGGTTTTAACAAAAGGAACAGGTTGGTGTTTGGTTTTGTTTTTTTTCAGAAATAATCAACCACATCTTCCATGAAGTCCAGGTGGCCAACAATTGCTCTTTGCCTCCTTAAAACTGAGTCTTGGAGGGGGGCCAACTCTCAAAGAAGTAAAGTGCTAGCCAGTGGCAAGAAAATGCAGTTTGATTTATTTTATACCTTTAAAGAGAGGGTCTTTTCTCTGTACATTAAAACCAGCAGCCTTTTAATTACGGGTTGGTTATTTCTAGTAGCCTTAAGATACAATTATTATCTGTCCAAATGAAAAACCTGGTTGCCAGGCTGACATACAGGCTTACTGGTTTTGCCCAAACAAGGACACTAACAACTTCTATGGAAGTTTTAGCTGCAATAATACCTACCTTGCAGCTGGATACAACCCTGTACATCCCCTGCATTCTGGCACAGCAAATGACACCAACTACAGCTTTTCAGCAAAGAAACCAAGAATTATTTAGGTCTGGCTGTTTTTATACCCATTTTCTTTCCAGGGATGGCCTTAGTTAGAACTTGACTTAAAGGAATGTATCTGAAAACAGTCAAAAAAAAAAATAAATCAGAGAAAGGTTGAGGAAACCTGATTGCAGCAGTTGTATCCATATTTTTGGGTGGCAGAGACAATGCCAGGTGACCTGCGTGTCCAAGCAAAACTCCTTGAATTTCAACTATCCAATGCCAGTAGCAACTGCTTTGCAACTGAGCTGCAGATCAAGAACTTCTCAAGGAATAACTCTCTGGCAAGTAAATATTTGGCAAGTATGTTCAAATAGTGACTAAATCTTGGAGATACTGCAATCTACTTGCGGACAATTTGTTAACACAAGAGATGAAATTTGTCAAAGACATCTTTGCCCAGGAATGACAGGCTCATGGGCTAACAGAAATTAATTTTCTATTGCTAATATTGGGCACTACTTCTGCCTGGTATCACAGCCCTTGACACTTCTTTGGCATGTGATGTTGAAAACAGCCACTTACAATTTGTGTTTGCTTTTAAATTTACAGTGTAGCCAAAGGGGTAGAGAAATGCTTCCTGCTGGGAGTGTATTGGCCTCTCTGCTGGACTCACACAGAGTCTGCACCACACTTTGAAGTTCCCTGTAAAACCTCGAAGCAGCTGGGCTGTGAGGTGCAAGGACACATGGCCCCACCTGGCCCAGGAAGTGTGTTACCTGGTATATGACCTCTCAGGACGTTGCTGGGGCAGGGACAGGTTGCCTTCATCATGCCTGAGGTTAACACCTTCTGCTCTGCCTGTGTTTCCAAGTCTCCCACCATCACTGTTGATGAGCCTAGTATGCATGATGGTGTCATTCTCCATGACAATCAGAAATTGCATCCCTGAAGCAAGTGCTATCTTAAAGAACTGATCCTGTATCTCAGGCCATTATCCAAGCATGCTGGAAAGGCAGGAGGTGATGGCCAAAATTTCCACACACCAGAGCTCAGCAGCCTCAGAGGAGCTAAGATGGTGGAAGGGCAGCAAGCCAGGAAGATCAAAAGACTTTCTGAGTCACCAGCTCATCAACTGGGTGTTTGCCTCCAAGGATGAGAACAGAGGGAGTGGGAAGGGGGCTCGCTGGGACCTCTTTCTCAACCTCCTCTCCTGTGGGGATCTTTCATCAGCCTAAGTGGGGTGCCTGCTTCTTCCCTGATGAAATGAAGCCCATTGAAGCAGGTTGAACCCTGCTCCCTCTGCATACATATTGCCAGCAGAGACCTCACTGCAGCGGGTGCTCCAGTGGTCTGTCAGGGGAACAAGTGAATTTGATACTTTCAAGTGTGCTCCCACACGAAATCTCAGCTGGGATGAGTCACTGGGAACAGGCTGGAAGTCTCACACCTGGCTGCAGAGCCAGGGCAGCACTGAGGGCAGCACATCTTATCTTCACATAAGAGCACCTGCAAGGTATACCATAAAAAACCCACATCTACCTTATTTTATGGGGAACTTGTGCATAGAAAGCCTTACTTAACTTTGGAAACATCTGGTTGAACATAAGCATGTATTGACCAAGCATGGTGGTACAGCATAAAGCTTTCTCTAACATGACTGCAGGATGGTTGTATGACATGCAAACAAAAAAGACTCACAGACACTATACAAGCCCATTATGTGGAAAGATGATTCCAGGAGCAATCTAGGTGTTTTTAACATATTTTATTGTCACTGTTTTTGACCTTCACACATTGCACCCAGGTGTATTAGTTTCCATGAGGACAGATGTACAGGGTTGAGAGAGTCATAAGTGTTAATTATAACATTATTTTCTCATCCTATAGATATTATAAAGTCTTTGATGATCTGCTCTTCCTGGACTGGGCATAACTGCTGATTCCTCTTGCAGTGCTGGGCATGACCCCCTTCTGATGGGAGTCAGCTCCCCTTTTCAGCTACTGTGACAGAACTGAAAATGTGCCCAGCAGGAAAACTGGAGCAGGTTTGGCATTGACTCTGTCTCCCCTTGGCACTCTTGCTAGAGTAAATTTGCAACTGAAATTCCAAATTTGGCAAGAAAAGGAGGAACCATTTTCCTGGCAGTGCTCCATAAATACTCAGGAGAGTAGATGGGGGGTGGTAGCCACAGAACAGATGGCAGTGTGGGAGGAAGGTAGGTAAAGTGGTCAAAGATGTGCAATAAATAGATTTAACAAATATGTTACACCACAACATGTGTGACACATGCATGTAGTTTGCCACAAAGAGCATGATGCCAGGGTGATACCTCACTCACAGAAATGACTGGGCAATTGTGCCGTATGGATGAGCACAGCCCTTCTGTCTTCACATTGTTTTGTTTTTCCTAAGTGATCTTTTAAAGAAAGTGAAAGGCAGCAAAGAAACTGCTGAATGAGAACAGCCTCAGCTGTTATAGTCTGAGGTGGGGATGAGGCTAAAAAGAGACATGATAGTTATCTACACTGTGCCATAATGGAGAGTGGATGTTGATGCAAAATGCAATAAATGCAAGACAATGCAAAAAATACATTAAGGGGAATACTTAGGGGAAAAAATCTACAGTACTGAACACCTTTGCTATTTGTGGCCTACAGATGGCTCTCACTGTTTCTAAACTTACTCAGAGATGGCTTTTTATGTTGTACATCAGACGTTTGTTTTTTTCCTTGCATTAACAATGCTTCAAGTATGGAAAAATGTGCTCCTGAGGGCATCTGCTAAGGTCCCATCCCCAGAGATTTCAGAGGTGTGCTTGATAAAGCAACCTTGGTGAATATTCAGTAGGTAAAATCCTGCTGATTAAAGAGAGCAATGCAAGATGAGCTGCCAGGTCTTTTATTATCTATGACTCCATGCCTATTGGTAGTGAAGGGAGTTCTTGCACAAAAGCCTTTACTGGCTTTATTTATGCCAAGGCTGCTTCCAGGAAGAGGGAATCCATCATGTCAGAGATGAATGCAAACAGAGAGCTTTCTCTCTTGCTCCCTCTCTCCTTTTGGACTGTCCTTTTGTCTAACATGGAGACTGTGGTGCTCTGCGTATACTTATTGACTCCTCAGAAACAAAGAGACACTGAAGGCAGGATCACAATATAGTAACTTGACTGTCTTCTGGGAACTGCTTGCTTGGTCAGAAGAGAAAGTCAGGTAGAGAAGGCCAAATCTCACAAGACTTGGCTACAGCGATGCCCTGATGGCCAGGCAGGGAGCCCAGAGAAGGAGACTGATTTAGATCCCTTCACCTGCAGCCAGGGGACATCATTCCTGTGACCCATTAGAGACCTCAAAGGCCTGGAAGATGAGTTGAAAAGTCATACCCAAACCACTGTTGCAGTGATGCAAAATTGCCACTGTATTCATCAGATCAATAATACCTGGGGTGAGAAAAAGAAAGCCCACACAACCATTTTCATTTCCTATTTGGTGCAGGTAGCGCTAGCACTGCTCTTGCCGTTGCTTCCACATGTTAGAAGCCTACAGCTTGTGGTGCTGCTTTCAATAAGGCTCTGACAGCTCTCTAATTAAAGGATGGCAGAAGGCAGCCAAGCTCTCCCTGGCTTTGGCTGTGAGGGCTGTTTTGCAGAAGGGGAGGCAGGGCGCAGCAGAGCAGTTTGCATCATGGCAGAATTTCTCTGTGCCCAAAGGCAGGTCATCACAGGATGACAGGCATTTTGGGTAGGGCAGCTACCTGCTCAAAATGCTTGATGTGCAGAAGCTCGGGAGTTTGGCTACAAGATAGGCCTTGCAATTGGCCCACAGCAGATGATAAATCACACCGAGCATAGCAGCTGGGCTTTTCCATGTGTTGGATGTGTGTGTAGGAGCAGGGCTGGCTGAGAGTCCCTTCTGGTACTGGCAAGACAAGATATTTCTAGAAAAGCAGAAAGCTCTAGTTAGTCTGAATTGACGAAACCATGCCCAAAAATCTGTGCCCCAGCATGGAGGATCTAACATCTGGTAGCAGCCATTGCCAGAGCCACTGCTGCTGTCTGTATAAACAGATACACAGCTGCATTGACAGACACACATATAGAAATGGTGTCAGAGATTTCAGCTGTCCCAGAGGTGACAGAATGGCCAAGCAGTCCTGAGCACAGTGTGCAGACAAATGCTGCAAACCTGCTTTTGCCAGGGGGCTGCCACTGCCTGAACTCAGGATGTGCTAGTCCTGCTCACAGGTCAAATCATACTGTGGGGCTGAGGTTCAAAGAGGGGTAAGTCCTAGCCCATGTACACATCCCCCTCCCCCTGGTTTTGTAATTGCAGAGCAGATACAGAGCTCAGTAGTCTTGCACGTGGCAGCCCCTGAGGAGCAATTCTTTTAGTGAAGAGACTGATTCTTCAGCCAGCTTAAGCAGGGAAATGTCACTTGGACAATCTCTTCGTGAGCCACACAGACCAGCCTTTGTAAGAGCAAGTCAGAGAAAACAAGAGGGAGGAGTAAGGAGGGAGAAAGGCAGCTGAGAACTGCAGGTGGTGAAGCAATGGGATGCGGGGAAGATCCGGTGTAATGGTGGTGCAGTCTGCTGGCAGCAAGGCACATGGAGGAGCACAGAAGCTCTGATGAACAGAGCTGCAGGATGGCTTGAAGGTAAATAAACAAAGCAATTAAGCCTGTCTTGCAGGACAAAGGACTGCACATGGCAACTCTCCCAGTCTGATTCCCGAGGTATTGAAGATGGACTCTGGTGCGTGTGAAGCAGGGAGTCTGGTTGGTGAAGGCATCAGTTGCCCTGGCCTATAGTGGTTCCTTGCCTCGAAACCAGGAAAGGTTACAAGTCCTGCAGGGATGAATGGCACAGAATAAACAGAGATGCTCTGAAGAATCAAACTGTGTAACTCCTTTCAGCCCATGGACCTGAGCTGCACAGCTGGGTGCAGTGGGGGGGTTGCATGCAGGTCTGGGAATTGGCACAGGCTTGGAGCAAGTTCCCTGGTGGCTGTGCCCTGTAGCTCTGCAGCTTCACTGGCACAGGTGTGCGTGGGCTGATCTTACTGAAGCAGAGAGCCTGGGCTGGAAACACCTCTTGCCTCTGAGACCTTTCAAACCGGTGAGCTGTGATCTGCCCCAGGTCTTAAGCTCCTGTGAGGAGCCTTTCACAGGATGCTGGTGCAAGGGAAAGGGATGAGGACCACAGAGGAGAGCATAGCAGACAGCATGGACATGGGCTGAAGAGAACCAGGTGGCTTCAACATCCCCCCAGCATTTGTCAGAGCGTTCAATCTCAGAGTGAAGCCTTTGTTCTCTGTGTCTGCAAAAGCTGGAGGGTGCCTCAGGAAGGGTTAAATCCCCTCGCACAGCCTGTGGGCTCTGGCTCCCCGCAGCCCCAGCAGCAGACCCGAGTGCTCCCTGTGGCCAGCGCAGCTGCGCCCCAGCACTGGCCAGCTGGCCCCCAGCCCCACTGCCTGTGTCCAAAGGAGAAATCCTGAGCAGCCTCTGTGCCTATGGGAGGCCAAAAATACTCAGCAGCAGTGACACAGTCACACTGTGCTGGGAGGGTGGTCGACAGGAGTTCATGCAAGCAGACACTTCTGCCCATCTCCCTTGCCCAGGATGTTTTACCAGCACGTTACAGGACAGCACTAGAGCATGGTGCTTCATATTCCCTGCAGGAGGGATTCACAGATCCCATCTACACTCAGGGAGCTCACCTCCACCCACCTTCATGCTCCTCATGCAATGCCTGTCATGGCCACTCCTGCCCCAGGACTGTCCTCCACCTGTCCCCAAGGGCTTGCCCTCTGCCAGCATGGGGACACGGCCCTGGAGGGAAACAGTGAGCCTCTGGTGTTGGGCAAGCCCCTACAGACAGAGCTAGCTGCTCTGGTCTGGATGCCTTCATTCACACCACAGGGGTAGGAGGCCCTTCAGGTATTTTTTCCTTGTAGATGATAATCCTACAGTACTTCTTTTTTCCATGTTTGGCCTCAAATGATCTCAGAAGAGCAGAGTGGCATTTCAGAATCCCAGATGCTTTTCAGGGAAATGATGTGTTGTAAAAAGCATCATTTGAATTTTTTATCTGGTGTGCCTTAATCCATGTGGCATCAGGCTCATGCTGAATTACGACAAGAATCAGAAGCCCACAGTGCTAAGCTATGCAGCATGTGGGAATAACCTGCAGGTGGATGGATGCAAGAAATCTTGACAAAGATCCAAAAGGGAACAATGACTCCTGAAATCTCAGTCCAGATGCAGATTTCCTAGTCTACCCATAGAAGGTGCTGCTCAGGGCTGGCTGTTGCCTACTCATTATGGAAGGATGGCATGGTTTAAGTCCTCAAAGATGAAAGAGTGAATCTCAGTTTAGCATCTCTGCTGACAGATAGCAATATTCAGGGATCAATGCCATTGCCCTCTGACACATGAGATATTTCAGAGTATCTTCTGGATCCCCAGACAGGAGTGCATTAGTAAATCCAGTGTAATTGCTGTCACTCCTGTATGGATGACCTGGACACTTTTGACCATCTTGGAGTGCATTAGACTGCTTCAGGTGCAACTTATTTGAGGCCCAAGCCTGCAAATTGCTCCCTAAATTCTGCCCACTAACATCAACTCACTGTGTGAGAAGAATCTGCAGTTTCCTATTGCAAATGCAAGAGGGCAATCACCCTGACACTTGTGGCAATAGCCATAAATTGACATTAAAAGGCTTCAAGTAATAGAATTTCTGTGTAAAGACAGCCTTTGAAAAACTTGTTCCAAATGCTTAGCAGCAGGATTAGAAGGTTGCTGGCTCTTAACTGCGAGCTTTGCAGATGCTAAGGGCTGGCAAAGCAAAATCTGTATCACATGAAAAAGTTGATCAGGTCTGACTCTCTCCTGCCGTGAGATTACTTTTCTCACTACAAAGCATTTCTCCTCACCAGTAAGTTCAAAGTACGTATGGGCATGAAGATAGCATATTGTTCACCAGCTCACTGTTCTGCTGAGCAGCTGCCTTGCTTGTTCCCTGTCTCAGGCTATAAACAGTGTTGAGAAGCTGCAAAACTGCTCACAGTTTAAATGGTGAAATCATGATAACCTAGCCTATCTTACCCTGCTGCGAGCTCTACTTTAATAATCCTGCTTAATCGTTAAACTGCAGTAAGAGCAAGCCAAGGAGTTTAAGGCAAGAGCCAAGCCAAGGCGTATCAGAGCACTGCTCAAAACTTGAACCAATCAGTCTGCTAGAGACAGAGGAAGCCATATAAAGGGACAGCAAAGGTGTTGTGCAAAGGGTCAGAAAGGTGTGGCAGAGAATTTATGTCTGCTGGGACTGGCTGAAGGAGCCAGAGCCAACTCTGAGCTGTTCTTGCTAGTCAGAATTCTGCAGTGGTGCCCTATTTACATCCTTTTCCCAGGAGACCATCTTGTTATCTAGCACATACACTCCATTCAAGACTTGCTGTTGACATAGATGCTTTGACTAAATCCTTATGCCTGACGATTACTGAGTATAACACAGATGGCTGGTTATTTTCCAGAAGGCTTTGCCCTCCACTGAAGAAATCAAATGACACAAAGCAAAGAAAGCAAATGGACACATCAATCTTTGCCCACTGTGTTGCATGCTCTCTTATGGAAAACTGATTTTTCCTAATGAGATTTCACACAGAGGTATGGTTAAGTTAAAAAAGAATAAATTAATTTTAAAAAAATAGGAAAGGAGATAATATAAAAAAATAAAATTTGAGAATACATATGGCTTCTGTCACTCAGCTGGAAACACTGAGAACAAGGTTAGGCCAAGTCCTGCCCAGGGATGCATCCAAGACTCACACTGATTCCAGCAGGATTATTCACATGTGCATGACAGACAGAACAGATTTGATGTTTATTGCTTCAACTTGTCCAGGATGCTCAATTTATTTGTGCATTTCAGGAAACAGATCAGTACAGTCAGATGTTCTGTACTTGGGTTCCCCTCCCCCACCCCAAAACAGAAATTGGCTAAAAGCATCATCCATGCCAGCAGATGGCAGAGCCAAATCCTTCGAAGTCAAAGGACTCATCGACATCATAAGGGTTTCACCTGAGCAAGGACTAACTGCAGAACTTCACTATGGTCTGTGACAATTTGGCTGAAGAGACAATGAGTCAATTTTGTATTTTCAGACCAAAATAACAGGCTGGATGGGGAACGCTCTCACCTCAACTTCCTTAAAAGTGGGGAGTGGTAAGATTTCTACTGCTGAGATCATTCCAGAATTTGGGTTACCGTGTGGTAAACTGACTCGTGTTTTTCAGTCCAGAACGGGGCATATTTTGTCTTCATTGTTTTGCTGCCACCTCTGACAGGATTTGACTGCAGCATGGAAGCATCCCGATGTGACTTTACAGTACATTGTTTTGTTGTTACTGTAGTAACTTATTACTAGGACACCTTGTGTAATCCTTATTGCTGCAGTACCTGGTACAAATGTACCACTGTTTGTCCACACACACCATTACTACTGCCTTATTCCCCAAACTAATTTACTGCAGCATCCTATTGTGTCTTATTGCTGCATTATCAAACTGCTACTTCACTGCAGCGGCCTGTGTCACCTTATTGCTACATTTATCCTGGTATTATTATGCTAGCTTACTGCCACTTTCATGGCTGCCCTGCCACGGTTTTATTACAGTGCTCTATGGGATCTTACTGTTGAGTTATACTGAGAGTACATGAATCCATTTGCTTTAGCCTAATGCTGTCTGCACAGGCTGGTCGAACCTTCCTAGTGCTTGTCCTGGTGCTGTTTTGCCACAATAGCCATGAATGCTCTGGATACTCTATCATCCAAGTAACAGTGTACAGCTGTATTTCACAGCCATAGCCCTGGAAGTATAGCTTTGTAGCTAGCTTGCACAGCATGGACATTGTAAAGGCTTTCCAGACTGCCTTTCCTCAGAACAATGCCATTTAGAACATAAGCAGAGGTGGAAAGCTGATTTCCTAACTCATCTTCAGGATGATGAGGTAGCTGGAAGACATGGGACACCTACAAAGCAGTGGATTACTGCTTGCAACACTCCATGGGATACTGATAGCATCACTTGGAATATGCAATGTCATTAAAAAGGAATAATTCAAGGATATGGTTCATGTGGAAGTAGCTACATGTTAGTATCATCATATGTGAAGAGAAATGTGAAAGGCAGTACACGCGTGTTCCCAGGAGGAGGCCTTGTCTATTCTCATGTTTGTTTTAGAGAAATTTAGCCAGGAAATGAGGAGCAGATCTTTATTCTCTCCAGAGAATACGCAGCTCTGCCCGCTCAGCTAGCCATTACTGAGCAGATTAGCTTGCACGAGTGTGCATTTAAATGGCAAGCTGTTCAACATCCAGGCCCCCTGATGTACGCCCATATGCATGCTCTCTGTGTCTGTAAAAATTCCCTCCATGCACTCAACTGTTCAAACAGAGCATATTCCCCACAGGCAAAACACTGCAGCAGCCAAAATGTCTGTCCTGCAGGAACTGAGGAGGAAAGACAGAGCAGCGCGCTTCGCTCAGGGGGCAGTGGCTCATCTCCAAATTAAAGTCTGGCATCTCCGCTCCCTGCACAGACCATAACCGAAATTCCATCTGTCCCGTGCACCCGTTGGCATCCTCCAGTCCTGCCCATGTGTAGCCCCATGCTGCAGAACACTGAGGAGTACCACCATGGATCTACCCCAACCTTCCCTCAGGAGAAGACATGTCCAGTGTTAGGAAGTCACTGCAAAGCAGAGACCCCTTGGTAGCACTTTGCCATCCCTGTCCCTTGATACACACCTGACTTCCATGTTTTCATGCATACCTCCCACTCAGGAATGCTCTGTAGACCAGCCTGGGGGTTCACAGGACAGACCTCCTGTGGGAAATGCCTTAGCTTAGAGGCTGGGCACCACTGGCAGTAGAGTAGCTTGGGGTGTGAGCAGCTGTTGGTTTACAGAGCTCCAGTGATGCATGGTGATGGTGGGTTTGACACAGATAAAGACACTGTCAACAAGGCTCTGCCAGCGTTTACCTAGGGATGACGTAAGGGGACACGTATGAATGTGCATGAATGGCCAACCCAGCCTGTTACATGAAGACCTGCTATTATTACCTGAACAGGCCCTTGTCTGGGTGGGCAACAGAGGACAGATGGGTCCTGCAAGGGCAGCTAAGTGACAATCTGTAGGGGATCAGATGTCCCCTTCAGAGGTTAGACACATGAATGTACAGGCACATGCATAATGGTTCTGCAGTCCTGGAACTTGCTTGTTTGACATGTATGTATAGGATGAATTTGGTCTGAAGACCTCAGACTGCAGGCTGTTTATGGGAAAAGGTGTCTGTAAAGAACAAATATCATAATATTCTACTGTACATTCATGCAGGTGTAGATGGATGGACCTTAGGTAAAAGCAATAATAGGAGTTTTCTGGGGAAAAAAACCAGAGGTATCAGAATGAGAAATGTCCTGGGTAAGGAGGGAAATCCTTTTTCTGACAGAAAATATGCTGGCCTGATTTTGTGCATATATAGGCCTTAGATATTAGAGTAATACTTGACTCAGAAGTGAATATTATCAATAGCTGGGTGTTTACTTAGCTAGATCATTTTGCCTAGGTAGGAATGCAGACTTGTAGCCATATAGCAATTTCCACCACCTGCACAAAAAGCCAATTTGCCTGAAGAAGACCAAGAAATATCTATTTTCACATATGCTTCAGGTCTGAACTGCTTGCAAAATACAGGAGGCTTTGTGGCACTAAGTCAACTTGGTCTTGAAATTTTCATATATAGGCAATATACTGTATGTGAATGCAGTCCATTTGCCTATTTGCAGCTAGTACATGTGGGATTTTTAATTAAAGTCACTTTGGTTCTGTCCTCATCCTAACTTCCATTCTCTCAACAGTTTGAAACCAGCTACTAGGTCATCTCTTGCAATTGTATTCATGGGCTGTAGATTGGATGAGTTTTAGTAGAAGCTCATTTCCACAGGTGGCAAATTTTCACTCTTACAGTGGTGCTTCTCAGCAGAGCTGGTTATCTGAGCTTTAATATCACATCTGAGTGCACTGGTGCTCAGGAAGGGTTACCTGGCACCCAGTGCCCATCCCATTCATATCCTGCTTCTGACAGTCCCATCTCCATCAATTCCCTCCTCACCGTAGATGAAATTTCGATACCTGCCCACATCAGAGTTGCCTTTCCCTGTATAAATGTGAGCAGGTTTCGACCCTCTGCAATGGGAGTTGGTCTCCTCTAAGTGCTTCAGTTCTACCTGCTTGGAGTAAAGCTTGAACATCCATCGAGTAAGTATGCAAAACCTTAAATAAACAGAGAATCAAATACACTTTTAAATGGCGCATGTGTGTGTTTGTGTGTGCATTACACACCTAAAACACGACTTTTTGAGCATCAGGCAGAGTCTGATCACATTTGCACTACACGCACATGCAGAGCGATTCCGCTGACAACAGGATTTGCATTAAGATCAGAGTCTGACTCCACATGGCAGATCCTCAGGTGATGAAAACCACTCACATTCTCCTGACTTCAGCTGAGGATCTGGCCATCCTGTCTGGACATGCTACATGCTATTGGAAGGACAGCAAGTGACAAATTTAAATAGTGCCACTGGTGCTTCACTCCTATTCTACAAATTTTGACATAAATTAATGCGATTAAGTCTAAAAATTCATTTTGTCACAGTCCTGGCTTAAGAAAAGAATCAGATCCCCTGTATTTTAATTTTTCACTCTGAGAAATCACAGTTCAGGTGCATTATTATTTTTGTGCATTCTTTTCTTATCGAGAATCTGTTTAGTGATACTGAATACATGTCTTCTTGCAACAAGTCCAGTTACCATATGCTTAACACTTTGATTATCTTCACACATCTGCTGATATAAATCAGGAATAACTTTAATTAGAAGTAAAAAAACCAAAACTTTCCCTAAAGACTAGTGTAAAACGGGACTCATTGCCCTTATTTGTAAAATGAAAAGGGTAGCCTGAAGGGTGCATTGCTGTATGTTCTTTGTGAACAAAAAGCTTTAATACTTTTACAAAAATTGTAGATATATCTTCATTCCATTACACTATAAATACATGTATTTAGGTACATATGAGTGTGTGTGAATGCATAGACTATACTGCCTCCAATGGCTTAATGTTTTCCTTCCTGACATGAGTACAGCAGCAATTTGTCCCCATCCCAGTGCCGAACATTTCCAAAGTTGAGGGATGCTACAGGTTCCTGAGGTTTGTACTTAGCCTTAGTTTTGTGCTTTTTTTTTTTTTTTTTTTTTTTTCATTGCTTTAAAGGAGAAACATAGGAATGAAAAACAAAGCTTGAGTCAATTACTCTGCTGGAGAAATGCATTTGAGATTTTGTGAAAAGGAGAAGCAGCTTCCAGTAGATATTTTATTGGATCCAGACGGCCACAAGAAAGGGAGCAAGTGAGACTGCAACACCGTCTATTACAGCCATTTTGTGCCAGGGAGAGAAGAGATGAAGGAATATTGATCTTTCTCAGCTCTTCTTTCTCCAAATCGTGGTTGGGTTTGTTTCCTTGAATAACAAGACAGGAAGCCCTTGCCTTGTCGACCTTCTGCGCACAGTGACGAGTGCTCCTCCAAACCCCGGCTGGAAACAAAGTACCTGCACCGAGCTCGGTGTCCTTACAACGCCGTGCAGGTAGGAAAGTGCTGATGTAAACTGTGACGAGAGGTGCTCCCCTTTCGCTGGCTCAGGCTCTTTCCCCCGCGGGGACCTGCTCTCCCCAAAACGCCCCATCCCTGGTGGCAGCCCTGGGTGTTTCTCCTGCGGGGTGGCCGGCTGAAGCTGTCAGGAGGACTGCATCAGGCCCGTGAGGCGCTTGCTGGCCAGAGACTTTCCCTGGAAGGAGGGACAGACAGACAGACAGACAGAAGAGACCCAGAGGTGTGAGTGATGCTGTAGGATGGATCAGGAGCAAGAGGCGAGGGCCTTCCCGCAGCGCGGGGTGCAGGGCTGCCGGCCCCTGCCCTGCTGCCAGGCAGGCAGGCAATGGGCTGAGCGTGCCCCCAGCATGTTGGGTGCCTGCAGCTTTTGCCCCGGGTGGGTGGTGTAGCATGGAGGGGCTGTGGCTAGTGACATCCAGGTGGCTATTGCTCCAGGTGGTCAGCTGTGCTCTGGGATGCTGTCTCATGAAGATGTGTCCTTCCTCTGGTACATGGGAACTGGTCAAAGCAAAGCCCTGTCCTATGCTCAGTCTTACTTGTCCTTAGGCCACCCTGCCAGCGCCAGGCCATGGCTCCCATGCAGAGCACTCCCTCAGGTAGGGAAGAGCTAAAATCCTGAGGCTGCTAAGAAAGCTGTGATGGCCTTCCTACAGCCTGTGAATCAGTATCACTTGCCCATCAACCACTGGAAACAGATCTACAAAAAAGTAATTTTAGAAGTAGCTTTGCCTGCCCTGCTGCCACTCTCCTTTGCACACTCCTGAGTCCATCGTCTCCTTGTCGCTGCTTGTCTGTTCCCTCCTGGCCTTCCTATGCCTCTAAGCCACCACGCAGACACGTGGCTGTGGCAGCCTTGCCCACACACTGCTGATGTCCACATCAGCTTTCCCACTGACTGAAGGACCAGGGAAAGGTCACCTGCAAATCTGAAGCCCTTCACTGGCTTAGACCATGCAGCCCCTGCTTTCATCTGGAGCAATGGAGGACCTGCAGCTGGTCTTCTCCATTTTTCCACCACAGAATGGTATCTCCCCATGGGGGATACTGATGGCTTTGCAATTACTGATCCAGCAGTGACAAACTGCCTCAGGTATTGCATCAGTTGCTGTCTTTCTTTGGCTAGCTTTCCTCTTGAAAAATTGTGTTTTTCTTAAAAGAAAAAAAAAGTTCTTGGTTGAAATAAACATCCAGGGAATACCAGAGAGCTGTGGAATACCTGGCAGATCTTAAACAATCTCCTCTACGTTACTATATTTAGTAAAAAATTCCTTTGCAATAGGAAGTATTACTAATTGCAGTTTGAAAGAAAGACACAAAGAGTAAGAGACACAGATTATACCATGAAAACAAGTATGTGGAAAATGCAGGATAATTTGAAATGTAAAATTTAGCAGGTCATCTGAAGTAAGCTTTGTTTAACAAGTTAACACGTTGAGAAAAAAGAAACACCCCTCCTCCTTTTGATTTCTAATCTTTTCCCATTTAAGGCTGTACCACAAGGATGTAACGGTTCCCTACAAAAGCCTCACTTTGTTACCCAGATTTGTGCCTTTTACCAAATAATTTGCTCACCTGCACAAACACACAGGGCCTGGTCTGGCCGCTTTCTGTGTATCAGCAGTTGGCTGCTGGGAACACTGTCATCATGTGGATCCTGCCTAGGATGAGGTGGCCATAGTCACAGCTCTGCAGCTCCTCTATCTTCAATGGAGCTTGCACTCAGGGCATGGCTCTGGAAGGACCAGCTCCCTCCTGGAGCTCAGCAGGCACAGCAGCACTGTTGCCATTTAAGGCATGTGTGCTTGCTTTCACTACAAATCAAATGTATTATTGTTTTTATTTGTAGATGCACTTCTGGGAAGCTGGACCCAGCCCCACCCCAGGAGGTGGCCAAGTCTTCTGCAGGGTAACATGGCAGTTCATGGGGGGCTGCAACCATGTCTGTCATTTTGCTGCCATGAAGGAATACCAGAGGAGGAGTGATAAGGAGTTACCAGTTCCTGAATCCAATTTGCAAGAAGAAGGTGGTAAAGATGTGGATATTACTTTCTAGAAGAATAAAATGGCTGGTTTTAAGAAAAAAGAAAGTTAGTTTCTACCCATATGTGGGTTCTACTTCCTTAGAAAAAATCCCCATATAAGCCTTGGATTTGTATAATGACTTTTCAGGCAAACTAACCAATTTGTAACAGGCAGTTCCTCTTTATCTTCTCACAGGCAGGTGGCTTGGGGATACACCAGCTCCCTGTGTCAGGGTCCACTGGGGCTGAGGAGCAAAGCTGTTCCACATCCAGCCCTGATTTTGACGTGCAGCAGGAAAGGGGAAATGCTGGTGTCAGGCCAGGCCACTGACAGAAAGGCTCAGGACACTACAGTGCTTCTTTTACTCTGTTGTATGCACATGCTGAATAACTGAAGGGATGCTTAGAGTGGATGTAAGCAGTAAACTTTTTATGTGGGGTCTAAAGCTGATAAAGAAATCCCCAGTCCTCCAGTTGCAAACTATTTGTGACTACTAATTAGGGTTACGACAATTAAAACCCCAGACTGTTGTTGCTCAAACAACATAGCCCAAGCATTAGGGCATATTGTAGGGCATGTTGCATCTTGTTGGATGCAGGAAGGCTTGATTTTCTCTCATTCCTTGCAAGCAGCTGAGCTGTAACACAACTTTCAGGAAAGGATCATGTGCAGCTTCAGCCACGTCTTGGTAGAGGTAATGTCCTGTTCTCTCTATGCAGCTGATTTTTTTTTTTTACTCCTGAACACTGGCATGAGAGAACCCTTTTTTTAAAGGCAGTGTAAAATCTGAATTTGGAATAACCTCAGGAGAACATACGGGAATTCCCCCAGAATCTGACTTCCAAGTATGTGGCCCATCCTGCTGCTTGGCTACACATGAGGCAGAGGACCAGGCATTGACACTTCTGGAACATCAGGGCTCTCACTGAGGCCCATGAAGTGAAGACTAATCTGTAGGTCATAGTAGATGCTTAGCATCTTTGATGGCTGAGCCTTTGCTGAGCAGCTACTAAACTACAGTGTAAAATGCAATTATCAATTATTTTAATGAAGGAAAATTCTGCAATTCTATGTAGGCAAGAAGCCAAGTAAGAGGGGAAAAAAGCTCTATCTGGAATTTGACACAAAAAAGAGACAGCACTCCTTTCAAACCTCTTGTATGGGCTACTAGAGTTTCCATCTTGCTCTTTGCCTTTATCTACCTAAACAACCACTTTGCACAGCTGGGAAAGAAGGTATAGGCTGTCAACAATTAGAAAGCGTAGTTTTGTCCAGTATCTGTGTTTTCACACAATGTCACTGTGCTCTGCCCAGCACAGAGTGCAGTTTGTGTGTCTCACATGCAGACGTTTGCCACCACCAGCACGCATGAGCCAGCACTCCCATGCATGCCGTCAACACCTTACCTGGACAACCAGGCAGGGTTTACCCCATAGGGAGCTTTGTGACTGCAGTGACAGGGGAGAGGAAGCATGTGGGGAGCTTCTGGTATGGCAGCACAGGATCCCCTTTTTTGCCATGTCAATATAGACTAAAGCACTTTCGTGCTGACTGTTCACCTCCCTGCTCTTCACCCACCAGCTTAGGACTTTGTCTGCTATAGCTGATTCCACTTTGACTCCTCTTTTGCACTCAGGGCTGTCCCTTTCCCAGCCTGCTGCCCAATCTGCTCCAGCCAGAAGCATCACCATCCTGGAGATGGAGCCATGTCCTAGGGAGCAGCATTCCCCTGTCCCTGTGGAAGACCCCCAGCAGAGGACTGGAGATGAGCAAACCCCACTTCCATCAGCTTGAATCTGAGGTTTTCACTTGGTGACAGGCACTGCATTTCCTACATTTTGGCAGTAGGCAGACAACGTCCTTCCATTGCCAGGACCTGCCTAGCCTGGCCACACTGTTTGGTTTTCAATGTTATAGAACACTGAAGATCTTGGGGAAATCTTATTTTTGTGTCAATTTTGACATACTCTTTTTATTAGACTATTTTCATTAAAAGATACATTGCAAACATAAGATAAAGTAACATAAATTAACAAAGTTAAATACGAAACAGTTAAAAAAA
This sequence comes from Chaetura pelagica, assembly GCF_000747805.2. Lineage (NCBI taxonomy): Eukaryota > Metazoa > Chordata > Aves > Apodiformes > Apodidae > Chaetura > Chaetura pelagica. Next base: position 402,360 of record NW_009953579.1, on the reverse strand, counting down.
AACAATAAAGGAAAATATCTTAGTTCAACACAAAATAAACACAGACACGTAAACTATTAACATGAATAAGACAAATGAGCACAAAAAATATGGTGGACAATACCACCAATTACACATGGACACAGACTGAAAACAGAAGCTGCAAAGTGGCTGTAAGCAAGAGAGGGGCTGCTCCCAGGGTGCAGGTGCTTACCCGTTCTCAGCAGCACGGTCTCATGAGTTACCTCTGAGCTCCTGCAGAGTGGGCCCTGCTCCTCTTGTAAGGCTTCACTGACAAGTTACCGGAGCTTCTCATCACTGACACTGATCACCATGAAGCTGAGCAACTGTGGGTTAGGTTCCTACACAAACCAGAAGGTGACACAAGTCCTGTAGTCACCCACTCTTACAACAGCTTTGTAATGGAGTTCTCCTCTACCATCCCACCAGTCCTGAAAGGAAGATCCTCTTCTGCCGTGGAGCCATCTGGGCTCCTTATATCTAAGAATGTGTGTGCATTAGTTGAAGGACTAAGGACTGCTTAAATATACCACACTGAAGGAGAGCAATTCAGCACAGCCCTGCCACGTGGGCAGGCTGTGGATCCAGGGCCTGTCCCTGCCTCCAACAACAACAAAAAAAAGGAAGACGGAGGCTCAGATGGATCACTGCAGCCAGTATACAATGGTAGTAGAGCATTTTTTCAAGCTATCCCAGAAGATGCCCTTAAAGCATGCTGCTGGTCTAGCTCTCAGGCAGGGTGCAAGTCTCTTATTTCCTTTGTGTGCAGTGGACTCAGTGTGTTTAACTCCCTTCACTGGGACAAGGAACCAGATGGGTAAGTAACATGCAGTTGGTGGAAAACAGAAACACCACTGAAATATCAAACCCCTCTTGAGCATCGGAATAAACTTTGCTGAAATCACAGCAAGGTCTAAGCCTACCCTCCCCCACAAACACCTTGCTGAGGTCCTGGTTTGGCATCTGCAGCTAGACCTGCATGTAGTGGAAAGGTACCAACTTTTATCTTCCAGAGTTCGTATGTGACTGGAATAAAAGGGAGTAAATGAACAGCAAGTGTAACCTGAGCTCCACAGAGTACCTTTTGTCCAGGAGGATCCCAAAGCACCTCACAAACTGTACACACAGGGGTCACTCACCCACTGCTGGAAGGCAGTGACCTCAGGGGAAAAGGCAGCTGTCATTCTACACTAGCAGCACCACACAGCAGTATTTTTAGGGGAGAAGCAAAACTTATCCACTAGAAATTACAAATACCTATATATTAAGAGACTATGCAGCACACACATAACACATGCCACCCCCTGCTCACCCAACTGACAAGCATGCAGCATAAGCCTACACAGTGCAGTCAGTTTCCAGGTAAGGTAGTGAACAGATGCAACATATTCAAGAAGGCATCAAGCAAGCACTGTGCAGATCATGCACCTGGTCCTCTGCAGCAGTAGAAACTAACACTGGTGAGCTACTGCACATAAGAGAGCAATCAGATCACAGGTTTCAAATATTGACTGAATATCCTCATGCTTTGGGCACACTCTGATGTTTTCCATCACCTACATAATGCAAGCACTTTTTCCCAGTAAATTCCGGTATTTGGCAATCACTGGAGTAGTGGAGCAAGCACAGTTTTTAAAAGTAAAATACATTTCAAAGATAAAATCAACCCTTCTCCCAGATGCTTTTTCTTGGTGCCAAATCTGAGAAACTTTGGCATCCATTCCTATATCCTTCCCTTCTAGCTGTCTGTTCTGATACCCACTTCACCAGCATCTCAGTGTATCACCTTTATATACTTTCCAGTTTTTCTACCACCTATTATCTACCCATAATGGCTTAAGCCTTTGTCTTTATTATACTGCAGGTTGCAAATAATTTCCATGCCATCAAATGGTGTTATCTATTTATTCAAGGTGGTAGAGGTGGGAAAGTGAAAAAGTGGGAAAGCTGGTAAGTCTATGACAGTTCTATGAAATTATCAAGGAACCAGTTAAACAGGGATCCCTGATGGTATCAGGCAGTAATTCTTTCTCCAGCCTTATGCCTTCTTCACTGTGTTAATGGTTAGTATTCGTAATACATCACAGTCAAGCACAACAGTGCAAGATTATCACACAATTCACCTGAGAAAGAGAAGATCCCATCAACACATTTCATGGGTTTGACACCAGACTAATGAATCAAGAATCAGGACAGTTAAGAGTGCAGCTTGGACTCTGATCCAACAGTAGACAGACTGAGAGGACATTAAAACCAGCACAAGGCAGTAGCAGTCACCAAGGGATGAAACTGACTATCAGATGGGAAAGAAGCAGCAGGGAAGAACAAGGATAACATCATGGAGCTGGAAGAGAAAACTGCTGACAGCATCTAGGAAAAGGCAGTGAGGCAGGCAGGGTAGACACTCAAGCTTTCATAGCTGTATAATGACAATTAATAGATACACATGGAACTGAAACTAAAAGTGGGACTTTGGGTTTCACTGGGTGCTGAATTGGGGTGCACTTACAGTTCTGAGCCAAGATTAGTTTAATATGAACTAGCCAAAGGCTACCAGAAAATTAAAGCAGGGGAAATGCTTTAAGGTCCCTTCCAACCTAACCCATTCTACAATTCTATTATACGAAAATTCCAGTTTGCACCACTGCATGAAGAAAGGGGACATTTTGGGCTCCAGACTGAAAGCATCCTGGCCACTGAACTTGATAACTACATTGCATAAAAGATCTCCAGTCATAATCTTGTTAATGGAAAAGTCATCCCTGCATGGTGAGACACTGACTCCACACTCATTAAGGACACAATGTAGAACTTTGTCCTCAGTGCTTCTGGATGAAAATGCAAAACTGCCCTGCTGCTGTCAATGTGAGGGCTACAGCAGCTCCACCCTATCAGCTCCTGCTTTCTGCTCACTGCAATGCAACATATGGTTAATTAAGCCAGGCCAGTCTGCCAATTCAGTTATTCACCTGTGTCTGGGAACTGAGACAATCTTTGGTCTTCATTGACCTGCTGTCCCATACAAAATGTTCCATCCATAACTTCCACGATTCTTTCAAGAAAGCTCATTAGAAAGCTTTCCTTCTTATCTACTTAATCTACAGTCTACTTCCTATACAGCTTGAATACAGACCAACTCTTCCTTCATCTTACTCTCTTTCTGCACTGAGCTGAATTTACTGCCTGGAAATCTCCCTGCTTCTTCACACCTGATTCCTTGATACATTTCACACCACATCTCTGTATCTGGTGTCTTCTACTATGCTGACATTAAAATAAATCTCCCAAGTCTTTTAAGTCTCACATTTCTTCCAGGACTTAACAGGAGGTCTCCTTTTATTGTCAAGTATTGGTGCTCTTTAAAGGTTGCAAGTACAAAAGATAAAATACAGCCTGTAGCTTACCATGTGCAAAGGTGCACACAAACAGCTACAGCAGGCCCATCCACATCACACCTCTACATACACTGCGCTGGGCCACTACTGCTTGTGGAAGAAGACAGACTCTAATAGCTATCCAGAAGTGTGGCATTTGCATCTTCACCACCCCAGCCCCCCAAGTCCTGTGTGGCACTCTCTGGCTGAGGCTGTTGGTTTTATCTGGAGCTGCCAGGTCCTGCCACTGCTTGGGCTGAATTTCACATGGGGCTCTGGTCATCAAAGGCCACTTGGTTCTCCCAGGTTCTGCAACTCTTTTCTTTGTTCACAGGCAGTGGAAGAGATGCACACAAGCTTCTTTACCTTCTTCAGATAAAGAGCTTTTTCAGTCCGGGCATGTAAAGACAGTGTCCCACATCAGTCGGTTCAGACAGATGTTGTAAAAATTCTGAATAAACAATTGATCTGGCCACTGTCTTATCATCTAATGCACAAAGAGTGAGAACTCTGATCCTCTCAAAAAGTGTACAAGTGTGTATGCCTTTTGTTACTGAAGAAATAAAAGCTGGGAAGGAAAATGCAGAGATCTTGTCAGCATTGAGACACCGTCTCAATTTTGACTCACAAACTTTAACTAATCAGTTTTCTTACAGGGAAAATTCCTTCCTTGGAATATAGGCATTTTAGAAAAGTTTGAAGTCAAGTCTGAGTATAATGGCCCAGGCTTATCTAAGTTACCTGCTGAGCTAGTATCAATAGGTTCAATCCCTGTTATTGCTGGAGTAACCATTGCTGCTTTTAGAGATAATACTCCGGATATTGCAAGATGGAACAAAGGAAACCCCTCCTGTCCCGTCCTTTAGTAAACGTAAATGGCCACCAGTGCAAGTTCGGCTGAGATTTGGTGGCTTCCTTTGTGAGACAAAGGCAGCAGTGGTTTCTCTAAATGTACTCGTTAAAATATATATTCCTTCTACTCTTAGCCCAAAAGGATCATCTCAGCTTACAAGAGCTAAGCCTCTGTGTATCTGATTATTAAATAATTTCTAAAGCAGATGGGAAACTACAGTGGTTCGAACAGCTAGGCTGAGACTCCATGGGTAAAAATAGTGTAGCAGGTTCCTTTTAATTAGTAAGATGATCAAGTATGACAGAAGAGAGAGATGTAGGTATATGGATTTGTGTGTATGTGTGTCTTTAAAATTAAGTTATTACCTCAATATCAGGTATTATTTATAACATATATGATACATGATGTCTGATTTTTATGATGCCATTTATCTTCACTTGGGAGAGAAGACAGGCTAACTCCACTTTCATAATGTCAATCCTTGCTGTATTCAAAAGGAAAATTGTAATAAGATAAACCTGCCACCATGTGCAGTGCCATCATTTTTTAAATGATGTGGATTAGTAAGTGCTCTGATGCAGCAGACTGTCAGATCTGCAACTCCCTGAGATCGACCCTTCCCAGGGCCCCCATGAACAGCATGGGAGAGCAAGTCCAGCTTTATAGCTGCCATTTCACAACACAGGAGCCCAGCACAGGCCCAAGGAGATCAGAGACCTATCCTATCCTACCACTGTGCTGCCCACATATTTTTGAGGACTCCTCAAAACATAAACAGGGAGAAAAGAAATCTGCCACCCCTATGCTCTAGCAGTGCTTGGTGACATGTGCCCTGTGGTGATCTGCTCTGCCATGTGGATGGGGCCCTTTGGTATGTACAGATGACTTATGACTGCAACGTTTGGTCCCAGAACCACACAGCTTCAGCCCAGGCTCTGATGCAGGGCTGCCACAAAACACACACTGACCCTGCAGCTGCAGACGTCAGGCTGGTAAGCTGAGGAGGTGGAGGATGCCTGACACTTTGGGCTCTGGGTCAGAGAGATGTCCCATCGGTCCAAGGGGAACACAGGCAGGTAGGCACTGCAAACTATGCCCTTTGCCTCAGGAGGACTTGGCCAGTGGTGGGCACAACCTTCTTCTTGGCCATTGCACAAAGGTATCAGCTGATACTTCGAAAAGACCTGGAAGTAAAACGTGAACCATCACGACAATTAACATTCTCCTGCAAGGTCTTGCTGTCAGTGTCCTGCTTAATGTGGACCAGACAGCATTTGGCTTCCAGAAAGATGTGGTGCCAAAACTTGGTGCATTCATTAGTCATGAAGTACTTTCTCCTGGTCAAAAGTACCAAGTCAATGTGAAGACAGTGGGGCCTGTAGGAATTGAACAGTGGTATGAAAACCAAAAATAATCTGTAACATTATCTTCTTTGTTACTCCCCATTGATACTCTTGAAGGTGTTAGGCCTCTGGCTGGCTAGCAGGGCTCCACAGGGTCTTTCTACAAGATGGTCTGGTGTTAATCTCTGTCTGCTGGATTTTGACCCTGAAATGAGCAGGAGCCCTGTGGGTAAGATGGCTTCCACTTGCTCCAAGTCTGTGCTCCCAAAGCCAAGCTATACAGCTTTCCATCCAGAGCAGGGAGCGATTTGGAATCACTGAAAAAAATGTTCTGGGGAGGGGTTTAACCCAAGTAAGAGACAAAAAGCCTGCAATATTGTTTGAACTGTGTTGACAAAGCTTTCCTGTTTCTTTCTTTGATGAGCTGTATTTTTTCCCATCTTTTTCAAACAAGAGATGGTGAGACCCAAGTGACTAGAACAAGTAAACCTAGAGAATCTGATTTTTTCACTCACATGAAGACTCTCTAAGAAGCTGGGCATGTCTTGCTTTCTGGCTACAAACAGGCTTTCTCTGGTATGGAAATCCCCCTTGTAAGTACAGCATCATGAGCAAGGAAGGGGTTGTAAATCTCCACCTCCATGCTCCTGCTCTGACCCTATGCCACCTACACTGCTAGTGGAACCAAGTTCCCTAAATTTGAGTATGTTATGCAAAAGGAATCCATAACATCGTTAGATATATGTTCTCCCTGTGTTACTTATCTCCATGGAAAAGTAAGAGCAGATTTTAAACAATAGTAACTGCTTTATTTGTAGCAATGACGAGCTAAAAATTATTCTGGAGAGGTTCTCAATATGCCTGAAGTGACAGAGTACTATAGGAAGCAACAACTTAGTGATACTGGAAGAGAATTTAAAACACATTTTAAATATTCTTTAACTAATAAGTATGGTGGTGCAGAGAGAACAAACCCAACCAGTCCACTTTAGTCCCCACTGTAACTGATTTTGAGTTATTTCTATACTAGTAATATTCCTGATGTTTTTGCTAAATGACCTAAGTCTTCAGTCAAATTGTGTTCTTGAAATCCATATTTAAATCTTGACATTCAAAAGCAATTTACCTTGAAATGCATGCTTTTATCTAAACCTGAAGTTCTGCCCAAGTTTTGCAATATATTTCCAGTTCCCATGACCATGGCAGGGCTTCCCAGTGAATGCAAAGGCTGCAGGCAGGTCTGGCCAGGCAGGACCAGCCAGGCTGGCTCCAGCCTCTGGGAGGTAGAAGCACCCAGCACAGCCCCAAGCACAGGTTGCCGTGGCAAGGACCTCAGTTCAGTAGTTTCCCAAAATGCTGTGTTACGTGCCACAGCCAAATCTGAAAATATCCCTGGGAGTCTCCTGTGCCCTTCCAGAGTCCAACAGAGTAGCACAGCCTGGGGGTGGCCCAGGTTCATGGGCAGTTTATAGTACAGGCATTCTGGAAGCCACAACTGCACCCCAGTGACGGCTTCTCAAGGCAAATAAACTTCTAGCCCTGTCTGTTTTGGACATTCCTCTTACAGCCACCACTGGAAATCTGACTTCACATTTTTCTGTTTGCAAAATAGGCTTAGGGCCCCCTCCTGAAGAGAGCTGAGCATTTACGCTCTGTTTCAGTCAAACCTTAAGCATATGCTTAACTTCAGTGCGTCTGTGCAGGGTCAGCCTGAATATGTGATCCAGTAATGAGCAACCACTACAGTATAGTAGAGCCCTGGGAATGAGGGCAGCTGTATTGCTCCAATCCTACACAGCTGGGGAACTGGAGTGCATTTTGGAGAACTAGAGCATGCAGAATTAACTTTGTCTTAATTCGTACTCCCCAGAGTATGCCATACAGTTACTGCTCTGGTAACGTTGCCCTCTGAGGGCATTATGACATGCCAACATAGTGCCTGTTTTCTCATCTGATGGTAGTCACAAACTGCCATAATGCAAAGTATAAAAAATGCAGACCCCTCCTAGATCTGGTAGCCACCATGCCATCAGAGGATGACATTTTATATCTGTACTAAGAAACATGAAAGAAAACGCTTATAGCACGCTAGCAATTAAGACCAAAATGAACTAAAGTGCCAACCAATCTACAAAAATTTTCTTTACAGGTACTTAATTATAATTCTACCATCCAAACTGAGCTTGTCAAGTTACCCTTCAAATCAAATGCAAGAGAAAAACCCATCCTTGGCTGTATTACTATAAACCCAGACAGTCTAGTAAAGTAGAGAGTTACTTTTCTACGTATTTGGCAAATCTGGGAGCAGAATTTACCACTCGGTATAAATATTTCTGCATAGTTTGTTTAAAAAAAATCTCGCCTATTCCTCTTTCTGGCAGACTCTTAGAAAGTAGTAAATATGCAGATGGGCGTAGTGATATATTTTGTATCAACATCTTTTAAATGTGTGCATATGCATTAGCTATATAAATATATTCTCCAGGAAGTCTGCCAGTGGATATACTACAAAGCTCTGCGTGTTACATTTGGGTTTGCTTGTGCAGTAGCATGGCAGCGTCAGAAAGAACCCCTCTAGGTTTATTTGCTCTACACTAGCTCACACTTACCTGCATAGTTTCCCCTTTTCTATCTGTATGTACGAATGTTTCATATTTATATGCCATGTGTGCATCTACAGTGTATATAGAAATGCACATACAGACATACAAATGCAAGTGTATTTACTGTATATACACATAGTGCCTTCATTATAAAGCTGTTATAAAGCCATGACAAGGCTCATGAACTTCCTCTGAAACAATTGTTCTGTACTGTATCTTCTACGGGAATCAACTGCTTGATGACTCTGCTGTCCCAGTATCACCTTACAGCTAATGATGGGTGATATGTGAAGGCCACAGCAGTATGCCAAAACTGTATGACATACCAAGTAAAAACGTACTTGATACTGAGCAACACAAGAATAATGCCCCACGGACACTGTTGCTGCATTTTGAGTTCTAGCCCTGTCCTTGTTCTATGCCAGCCCACACACACACCCTGTCCCACCCCTGCTGCCCAGTACCGCTGCTCCTCCACCCCGCTGGCACCATCTTCCTCTGGTCCTGCCCCCTCTCCCTGCTCTTCCCTTTCTCTAGAATATTTGCTGCACATGCAGATCCCCGAAAGCAAGTGGATGAGTGAGTCTTGTCTAAGCTCTGGCATCCTGCCTGGGGGCTGGACAGAAGCAACCCCAGCCAGTGCCCAGCATGTCTCTGCAGCTAGACCAGCACCCCCCACCGTCAGACTGGCTGGAGGGTGAAGTCTGGCGAAGGGTAAGATAGGAGAGGACATCTGTCCATTGCCCTTGAGATCCCTTACGTAAAAGGTGTCGTGTTTCTTGCTGTTGGTGTGCTCCTTTTCCTGTGTGGGTGTCCTGAAGGAGTCACAAAGTATCGCCCATCAGATGAGCACCAACAGATGGGGGTAACGGAGGAAGCGGCCACAGTGCTGCGGGGGGACATGGATGTGTATACACATATGGTACCATGAACCATGCGCGGGGGGCAGTGTGGATACTGTTGCAATGGCACTATGAGAACCATGCTCATCTACTTCATTGCGCAAGGAAAAGCCACAGCGAATACTCTAGTGTGAATACAGCAAAAAGACAACCTTGTATTTCATTTTCGACAAAAATCCATTTGCTTTTGCAGTGATGACAAGCTAGAATGAGCATTATGGAATTCTGCTTCCCACCCTCCCCCCATTTTGGAGCTACTATTTAGATGAGCTACAGTATTAAAAGAGAAGCTGCAAAGATGCTAGCTGCAAAAATAAACGATGAAATAAAAGAGTCAAGCGCCCACGTTCCCCCCAGCTAAAAATGAAGTTCTGAGGAAAGGGTGGAGGGAAAAGAAAATAAACTTACCACGCTGCGAGTGAACTTTTCTAGAGAAGTTCTACGACCTTGCTCATTCTCTGGCTTAATAGGGAAAAAAAGTGGGGAGAAAAAAAATACAGAAAAAAACCCTTCAGCTTAAATGCAGTTTTTCAAAACAGCAGCAAAATATAAGGAAGCAGCAAGGGGAAAAAGTTGTAAAAAAATGTAAAAAGCAGAAATCAATGTTTGCAACAGCAAACATAAGAAACCAAAGCCCCTGAAAGAATGAGAAACATAACTACTTTTACTCTTGGAGAATGTCACCTTTTCTCCTTTGAGTTTTTTGAATGGTTCAAACAGTGTCTGTGTGTTGCCACATCTCACAGCTATTGGTATCGATTTCTTGCTCATTGAATTTTCCTTCTGCGGCTGTTTGAGCTGAGACCTCTGATTCTGGTTAATATCTGCCAAGCAGCTGATTGGAGGCTCCCATCTACTTGCTTAGAGAGATGGAAAAAAACCCCCACAGTAACTTTTACAACATTAAAAAGCAATGTGTGAGTGAATACAGCACTGGAAGAAAACCACCACTGAACTCATTTCCAGGGAGCCTACACTCTTTTTATCCAGAGGCTAGAAGAACTTTCCAATAAGTCTGGCTACAACAAAACGTAAGACAGTGTATACAAGTCTGTGCAAGCCCACAGAAAGATACAGGCAGAACTGGGGCACTGGTATTTTTGAATCTGGGATACAGGACTATCCATACACAAGAAGACATTCAACTTCACTGGAAGAAGACAAGCATGTGCATCATGGCTTTATTAACATATCCCTGAGAAGGATGCTCACTGCAGCGCTTCATTCATTTGGCACAAGGGAGATCTAACTGTCACTAACAAGGAAGAACTAAACAATTTATTGGTATGTTTGCTGGAATATCTAAAAGAAACAAATTGTTATGGAGACAAGAAGAAACTCGATAACATGACAGAAAGCTCACTGCAGTTACAAAGCTATAGGTACTGCTGATTTCCAGGACAGAAACCTATTTTTATATGGTGAACCAGTGAAATGGAGGTGATAAGATAGAAGTAAAACTGCTGTAAACGGGACAAGGAGCTACATATATGGGAAAACCACAGTAATGATGGTGCATGACAGTTCATTGGAAAGAAACACCTCACTAGAAACAAGCACTGCACTGGAGGTACTCATCAGAGGTGCCCACCTGCCGTATCACCTGCCACAGATTCAGCTGCAGTAACAATGCCCAGGGTAACGCAACAGTGCAAAAACCAGACAGAGAAGATGCAAGGAAGTCAAAAGCGTATCAGATAAATCAGATGAAAACTTGTATAGGTGAGTGTAGGCTTCTAGGTGAGTAATTCTTCTGCTTCTTCACCACAACTGCCATGAACAGCAGCTCTCTGATGTCTACAAGGCTAGTCTGAAGCATCCCAGGAAGAGATGGGGCTAATTCTCCTTGCTGCACCAACAGCAATGAGACCAGAAGACAAGGCCCTTTTAAGACAAGCAATATTCTTTGTCCAGAAGAAAGAGTCAAGCAACCTCCCCTCTTACAACCATTTGAGGAAGCCACACCATCAGCTTTCATGGTCCAAAAGTGGTATCAAAAGTAAAAGCCAGAGGCATGTTTTTTTAGTCAATACAGTGGATGGAGCCAGGGCCTCAGAGCATGTACTGAAGCAACAAAGGAGGCTTCCTGGCTGGCAGGGGGCCAGAAAGGTACCCAGTAATATGCATCCCAAGGAGTATTTAACATGCCCTGAGGGTTAGTTGCCCCTCCCTGCATGTGAGAGGAGAAAGGGAAAAGGAATGTCAGCCGGGCAGTTTGCTAACTGCAGCAGTGCAAGTGCTCAGAGCATCACAGATCCCCTCCCTGGAGAAGCCTCAGTGCTGTCAAGACACCCCAAAAGAAGCAGAGGTGACAGAGGGAGGCTGCAGTCCTGCCTCCTGGGCTGAATGTGTCGTGACAAGTGGGTCTGAGAACAGCAGTGCATGGCCATGCACAGAGCTCCATGCTGGTGTCCTGCAAGGGTGGCAAGACCCACCAACAGCCAGGGTAGAGGCATTCATTTCACTCAAGAGAAGAAATAACTACACAAAAGGCAGAGCGCTCTGTGAGGCTCCCTAGTGGAGCAAGGCACTTGGAGTCTGCAGCATCACATTGCTGTGGGCTGTAAAATCAGCATTTTAAAGTGGAGCTCTGGAGTGCACTGGGGCAAAGGAGAGTGAGCTGCTGAAAACAGGCCACACTGTCGAAATTTAGTGTCTGTTTTTGCTACTAGCAAGGTGATGCAGCTTCCTGTGCAACTGGGCTTCAAAGATGATGAGCACCTTCTTGGGGTGCTGAGAGCTCATCTAGCACAGGAGGCCACACACAAGGCTGTTTCCCCACCATGGCGTGGGGAAGCAGGTACCAAGAGCACCAATGGTGTCCCACAGAAGTGCCTTGCAAGCAAAGGCTGCAGCAACCCTGCACATTTGGCATGGGGATGGCAGGCTGGGGCCAGCTGGGTGAGTGGAAAGCCCATCCCCATAGCATCCAGCTCTGAGTCAAAGCACGACATTTTCCAGTAAAATAAAAAGCAGCTGAGGCAGGCTGGCTGCAGAGTGATGAGCCGAGTGGAGCAGCTTTAATGGCAGTGGGTGTGAGTGCTGGCTGTAGGGCTCTCTGGCTCTATCTGCCTGCTTGCCTGCAGACCATCTGGCTGGCAGCCTGCTGCGGAGGTGCCTGCCCGCAGCCCTCCAGCACGGCATGGAGGTGTGGAGGCTGCCTTGCACAGCAGAGGAAGGAAATTGAAAAATAACATGGTAAAAAAATAAAATAAAAATTAAAATAAAGAAAAGTGACCAAATCAGACCTTTCTCTGTCCTGTGAAAAGATCTGGGGTCCTGCGGAGGAAGAGTCTGACAAGGCTGCAGATGCTGGAGCTGTGCCTGCTGCAGCACCACAATGGCGTTTGCACAAACACACGTTGAGAGGGAAAAGGGCAAAGGCAGAGAAACACATGTGCATGCCAGGCCAAGCAGGCCTCCCAGGTGCAAAAAAGATCATCTTTGCCAGGAAATACACCAACAGACTCCACCAGCTAATGGCAAAGGACATGTGTATTTGAATAAAATATGAAACAACCACCCCTGCTGCAAATGAAAACCTCTCCACTCAGATAGGTGCAGAAAAATAGATCTCACCATTAGGAACTGTTCACTAATTATTGATTGTCTACTCCAAACTTTCCTCTTTTTTTCATGATTAATTATTTACCCAGCCACCCCAATGTTAAGTTCCTTTGTGTAGATTTTGCTGGCATAGGGCACTGTAAGGAGAATAAACTTACGAAAACCAGCTGACCCTGATAATTAAAAGTAATTATGAGAAAATTGCTCAGTATCTTTACAACACTCAAGCCAAGTCCTACCACTGAATCAAATTGGTCAAGTGTGTCCTGAGGGGACTGAGATAGGAACAGAATGTGCAGTAGGAATATTGCTGGACAATATAGAGCAGTCGGGACAGGGGCTCTGGATAAAGGCCATGCTTCAAAAGGAGGGTGCTCAAAATCGAGCCTGTCTCTTATGGCATGAAGCTCCTAGCCATTCCCTTGCTGACACTTTTTGCCAGAGATGTGACAAGGGGTAGGGAAATGCATCCAGAAGCTTGGTCTTTGGAACTGCAGGTCTGCAAAAATCCCTGCCTCCCTCTCTCCACCCCAGGATTAATCTGGTTTGCTATTGAATCTCTCTTTTTTTTTTTTTTGTATGAGTCTTTGGAGCTTGGGGTGTGGTTTTTTGTACTTTAATTTGGTGAAAACCATGAGTTCCAGAGGGAACGGCATGAGACAAAAATAAAGGAGGTTAACCACTTCCCTGACCCTGGCTCAGGAAAAGGCCAGGAGTGGGTCCTGGGCTTCTCAGGCAGTCAGGTACAACTGTCCAAAGCAAGAAAGCAACGAGCATCTACAGAGCTACCAAATGGCTGGAACAGTATTTTGCATCTATTTTGTGTCCATTTGCACAGGACCACAGAGAACTCACTCTTCTCTGAACCAGCTGGAGAGGAAAACAATGCTCTATACTGAGCAAAAACCAACCCGCGGTGTGACACAACTCACATCCATAGCTTTGCAGCCTGCTTGTGCTGCAGCCACTTTTCCAGGATGCTCCCCTGCCTGCAGGCAGGGCTGGACAGCAGGAAGCTACCCTGTGCCAGGCTGCCATGAACACCGGAGCCGTGACAGCTCAGCTGCCACTTCAGCTGGCAGTCAAGTGCCTGTTAACTTGGAGATGCCCACCAGTGTTATTGTTTCACCTTTACAGGGAGTAATGGAAAGTGCCTCCAGGTCTTTTCTGTTCCCTCTCTCCAATCTCCTCAAAAATAACTAGCAGAGCATGTCTGACTGCTCCTCCACTGTTAAAAAAGCTCCTGTGCACCTCCACCCCCTTCCATGTGCACTAAATAATCTATGCTGCTCCTTCCCCAGGGAATAAATCCCCGCTTTGCAGCCAAGTCACCCAGCCAAATCTTCTCCCTGCCTTGAGCAAGGAGGTTTGCCACAGCACTCATTCTGACATGAGGCTCGCTGCTGTTTAAGGACATCCAGCCACCATTTTGGCTTCCGTGGAGGAAAGCTGAGGGGTGTTGCAGTGCTGATTACCTGCTGTAAAGTAGCCTGAAGTAACGTGTATATCTGCTGAAAAAGGAACAGGTTGATGCTTGACTTGGCAGAGCACGAGTGGGGCATGTTGCACAGATGCACAAATAAAATGTGATAAGCCAGTCAGGGATCTTAGCACCATCCAGCCCTTTGCTGCTGAGCTGGCTGCTCTCAGAGGCCCTGAGATTTCTATCCTCTGCTAAAGGGAGAAGGCTGGGCATGGAGGCACAGAGCTCAAATTGGGCTGGGTGTACAGCCATTCATCCTGAGGACAGGGCTCTGCCCTTGTCCCTCCTCTCCTCCAGCCTGGCAGGGGAGGAGGACTTCTGTGCAAGGCAGGGAGCTACACCCAGCATTCTGCCTCTGCAGCACACTGCTTCCAATCACACCCTTGCTGGAGGCCAACCTCATGTTCCCTGCTGAGCACCATGAATCTGCAGGATTGAGGCCAATAATACTGTGGTTATTTGCAATAAAGACATTGGGAAGAACACAGAAAAAAACAATCTAAAATGGATTAACAAAGTATGTATGCTTGGTCTGTACACAGCCTATGTCCACTGTCTTGCATCAGTTAGTGGTGTGAACAATATGTTCCTTTTATCCTCCCTGGCACCACTCATAATTCTGTCATTGTATCTCAGTCCTGACCCATAACTTCTCCTCCCTCCCTCCATTACTGCACTCCCAGAGCAAGGAGGGGAAGCTCCCACATCTATGGCTATTGTACAGTGTGGAAAAAAAGTAACTTCAAACTTACAGTCCCTTACCAATTTCAAAAATGTCAAGCATGTTTTGAGGCACCAATCAAACCTTGCCACCTCTCCACTGAGCAGGTCGGTATTATTCCCAGTTGGTAGGGGAGATAACACAGGCAAAAACTGAACCTTCTTTTCCCCAAGGTGTCACAAGAAATTAAGTGGGGGAACCAGGGAAAAGTGCATGGATTTTGTGGCTCTCAGTTCTGTGTTTTAGCCACACAGCCAACTTTTCCCTCCTGCCCACTCTGCTTGTCACAACTCAGGACTGGAAGGAAAAAGACCCCAAATAACATAAACTTACCCACAAAATACTAATTTGTGAATCTCAAGCCATAGAGATGTTAATTTGCTTTGTGCAAGAAGCTCTGTTAGCCCATGTCCATCATGCTGTGCTTCTGACAGAACTTATTTTCAGTAGTAAAAGTAAGGCTGTGCTAGATCAATGTGGTACATAGGCAACATTTGGATAATGTCTTTGGGGCAAAACATACTCATGCCCCAGACTCATCAAGTCTTAAAAAACTGCAGTGAATTTCTGTTCATATCAGAGAATCTGGAACTTGTATGCAGGCTCTATATCAAATCCTCCATCCACGCAGGCTTTGATATGCACCTGGCTTTCTCTTCTCCTTCCCTCTGCTTTCCAGCTATTTAGAGGAGTTTTAAAGGGATGCCTTCTCAAAGCTGCACCAAAGGCACTGATGAACTGACCGTGTAGCTCAGAGTACAGAAACTTCATGTTCTGTCAGCATCTCTGTACCTACACTGCTTCAGAAACGTTCACTTGCCCAACACAATGAAACACGATTGCAAAGAGCTTTACAGATTCTGGAGTAATATCAGCTTCCCTTCTGCATCCTCTAAAGCTGGTGAACAGGCCATCTACACAGATCTACTGCTTTTTTCGTGCCTTGCTATGTTTACTCGTGCACCCACAGCTCTTTTGAAAAGAAACTTGATTCTTAACTTTCACGGCTCTGTTAACCTGACACCAAAACCTGCTCCCTGTTTGCAGGGGGATGAGGATGTCATACTGACACATCCAGGGCTTGATCTGACAGTAAAACAAGGGCTGCAAAAAAAACGGTTTGAGTGTGCTCAGCTGGGAGGAGAAAAATCTCCTGCTTTGAAGCACATAAACCCTCACATGCTCAAGAGGGACTTGGGGTTGGGAGACATATACTGCTAGTTCATACGGGTAGGAAGATGGCAAAGGTTTTTTAAGCCTTAGATGATCAGAAGTCTTTCCCTTCTACCTTATTCTTTCTGTACAGCCTCTGAACTCTTAAGTCAGGTCTAACCTTTTCAAATGTAAGCAGCACTGATTTATGCTGTCTCAAACCAGACATTTTGAAACAGGGCTCAGTGCTGTCCTCCATTACCTTCCCCTAATCCACCTGCCAGTAGTCCCAGGCACAGGCAACAGAGAGGTTTGTCCCCTTTTGTCACCATATGCCTGCTTTTAGGGCACACAATGACAATCAGGACAAAAATACCACCGGGATTTCATTGCGCTGTGCCAGTGCAATGTAATTTGGCAGCACACAGAGAATGCAGCAGAAAAACACCAGGGAAGACAGTGATGGGAAACCACACATTCAGGCTGCAGGAGTCAGGAGTCAGTTCATGTACGGTCCAGGAAGCCAAATATAAGTGGGACACGTACACGTGTATGTGCATGCACATGCACACAGTCGGACACGCAAACTTATGGGAGTAAGTCAGGAGGTGCAGGAAACATTTGAACAGAACCACAAAAGCAGAGATCAGCAGCTTACCTTCCAGCCCTCTCAGAAAGACTGGACCCTTGGACAGGCACTGCATAACCCCTCCTTCACTATCCTGAACTGGGGGGTCCTGGCAGATACACGGTGCTGGCAGAGCACATGCACACACCACAAAGGCTAAAAAGAACTCAAACCCTTTCTCTTGTGAGAAAGCATGGCTGGAATTCTTCATTACTGTATGGGTCACAATTACTTACAATCTCTAAGGAAAAGGAAAAATCACTGGGGAGCCGAAAGCAAGGGAAAGGGAGAAAGGGAGCATGGGAATCACTGCAGGGAGGTCTGCAGGTAAGGCATCTAAAGGAAAGATCACACAGTGAGGCTAGGGAAGTGGACCCCAGTAAGGTTGAAATTTGCACCAGTAATTAATAGATTGATGCGGTTTGCTTCTCATATCAGACACTGTCTTTGTCATGAGAAGGAGGCAATTTGAATTTGGGTTTCGGAGACAGCTGGGCACAACAAACACTTTTCTGTATTATTTTTACCTTGGGTCACCATGCTTTCCCCAAAACACAAGCTGAGGCTGTGCATACGGATGCCATATTCTGTGCCCTCAGTGAGGAAAGCAAAAGCTCATTCCTTTGTTAAATGAAGAGAGGGGTGGGAAAGAAAACTGTATTTTAATTTTCAGACAAGCAGCAAGCAGCAGGCGAGAATCAAGAGATGCTAAGGGCAGCAAGCATGTCCTTTCCAACAGATACCTTCTTCTTTGCCAGCAGTAAGTCCTGGTAAGCATTCGAGCGGAGGAAGCGCGCGTAGCTGTCACTCTTCATCAGCTTGTAAATGTGCTCCTATGGGACGGGAGGAAATGAGAGACAGAGAATTGTTATCAAACCTCATTTAGACATCACAAGGATTTAAAACACAGCAAATTAGAAGGAAGAGAGGCTGATCAAAGTCCTAATTAAGTCTGCTATTATTGATTATCTGTGTTGTGGTAGTGCACAGGAGGTCCATCCTGGGGCAAGACCCTGCTGTGCCTGAGGCTGTATGAACACAAAACAAAGAGATGGCCCTCACCCCAAAGGCTGGCACACATTATTCAGTAATCAGAGTTCTTCTGCAAAGGCTGCAACTCTCTGAAGTTCCCAGACTGTAAGAAGCAGGTGTCTAGCCAGGCTGAAACTACTGGTATCTCTCAAGAAGGAAGAAATAAACACCAGAAATTGTCCTGTAGATTAGATTTCATTTTACCACTCATAGATGGCTGAACTATCACTCAGCAACCCCCTCTTTTTTTACAGAGGGGAAATGATACTTGGAGACATTTCATCTCCACTAAAGACGTACTTCGAAGCAAGCCAACCTGTTAACATCCTGGAAAAGCCTGTATCTCTGGTGACTGTGCAGGGAGGTTACACAACTAGCTCAGATGTGTTCAGCTACATCATATATATAAAGTAATGTCAGATGAGTCCCTCCCCTAAGGTCTTTTTTCTCCCAGCAAGTCAAACTGCTGTTACCAGTTTGCTCTGAAAGCACTTACTACGTGCATCTTTAGACTTGCAGTGATGTTTCATTACAGAATTTCATGCCCACGCTTTTCCAGTTTCCTTGCTTAGTTTTACTTTCCTGCT
>NW_009953579.1:361138-383633 GCF_000747805.2 Chaetura pelagica | reverse complement strand
GAATCCCTTAACACAGTCAGCTCTTCTTCCCCTAATTATCCCTGGATTTGTAGTAGATATTATCCCAAACACCAAGAACATAAAATCAAAATACTTTGACCAAACACACTAAAGGAACTCAAAAGAAATATGGGCACTCTGGATATTTTTCTTAGACTTTGCACAAGGAAGCACTTTTATAGAATTAATGAGCAATTTTATCTATACTGATTTATATAACGTGAAATATTCTCTCAAGCCCTAAAGCTATTGTACATGAAACCATATGAGCCAAACCAGTCTGAAGTTGCAGAGATTATCTCACAGTGTTCACAAGCCAAGCAGAATTCCCTCATCTTCACCATCATGGGTAATTGGTGATGACCTGTCTATACACAGAAGAACTGCTTAATTCAGCTTTCTTGTACTATTCGATGTAGTCCTAAGAGGGGCATAACTGCCACTGGTTTTCCCACAACACAGCATAAACGTATCCTTTGAGCTACAACTCGGTGTGGAATGATTTTTACAGGTTAATTTGCATACTTGCTTTTAGACCTGACAAATCCTTGTTTGTGTAGCACTATCTACCCGAAGGACAGCACAAGAGTTTGCAACAGAAATGCTTGTATAAAGCCATTTAGCAACTGTCACTCTTCCTCACTGCAGAAAAACACAAGGCAGGGCACAGCTTTGTACTTCTCACCTACAGCACTGCCATGAGATTTCACATCCAGCTGTGAGGTATTTGTTCTATTTATTCAGGACAGAATGAGCGAAGTACGCACAGAGACAAGAAGAGGGAAAATAATGCACATCATGGATAAGGTCATCAAAAAGTTTCTATTTCTCTGATGTGAATAATGATGTACAACATCGTCTTTCAAATACTTCAAATAGCAGAAATTTGGGATTCACTTGATTTAAACCGTACCATATTACCTCTCAAAGTCTCTCAGGGAGACATCACATCCCCCTAATGATTTCCTCATAACTGGGGAAGAAAACCCACCCAACTGTATACCTAATAGTCTTTTTCTGTCCTTCTCCATGTCTGTGAGGAAACTGATGAATAAGTGGGGCAACTACTCTGTAGCCCATCAACAGTAAAAGGCCTGAGGGGTCTCCAGATCTTCCCTCCTCTCAGTGGTGCTCCCTTGCAGCACCCAGTACATGCAGGGTGCTGGTGGGAGGGTGTGCTGAGGTGGTGGGCAGGAAGGTGCTGTGAGGCTGAGGTAAGGCAGCGAGTGCAGGGGTATTTTGTTTAACATTTTGATAGACACACGGCTACATTTTTTTACTACCTTTTGACTTCAAATGGTTCCTTTACCTGGGGTCAGATAACTGGGTCTGCTCTGAAAAGCAATAATATTTTTTTCAAAATAACACTCAGTTTTATTGCCATGCAGACAGATCGCATGAACTGTCTGTAGGCAAGAGAGAACACAGCAGAGCCTGTCTGGCCATACAACCCACTGGCACCCCAGCAACAACCATCATTCTTGCTCATGTCAAGACGACTTCATGTATTTGACCTTAAAACAGTATAAACTCAGTATCTGGCTGTGGGAAGGGGGGAAAAAATACTTTGATCCTGAGATGAAATAAACCACAAGCTGTCTTCTTAACTGAAGCCCTTCCCTGAAAAACAGGACTACTGCACACCCACAGCCCAACTGCCACTGCAGTTGGCTAATTGGTATGAAGCATTTTCTCTGCTTTTCACATCTTGGAATCACTGAACAGCAACACCACTACCTTTCAGCTGTTCACCAAAGATACAATCAAACAGGGAATAACTATTCCTAGGCTTTGAATGCTAATGAAGAACGAAGCTGGGCATAAGGGAAGGGAGGGACATGCATAGCTTCAGAAGCAAACTTGACTGCTTAATTGCAAGAATTCAAAGGGCTTGCTTTGAAGAAGCTCTGGACTGGAGTAACAAATGATGCACTGATCATTTATTTTACAGCACTGCATTTCTGAAGTGCCTACTGGAAGCCTGAGCCAGTTGCTCAGGTCAGCAAAGACTGCCTTCCAATTTGCAACAGCACAGGACAGCTTACATTGCCACAGCCAGAATCCCCACTGAGACTGCACCATGAAGGTTCCTGCTACAATTGTGGCTGCAGTGTGTGCTCAGCCCAGTTACACAATAAATGTAGCTGCAAGACAGGAAATGCCAGGGTTGGGACATTTGTTTTAATCTTCACCCTACTCTGCTCTTCACCACCAAGCTATTTTCCGCTATATGTTCTGAAATCTGCAACTTGCTAGGGAGAATTTACAGCTAATGTTTAGCAGCTCCTCATTCCTTACATACATTGAAAGCTACTGGAGGTCTAGCAACTGAACATATTCTTCTGAGGAAGCCTGAAAAACGGACCTATCACCAGAGGTGTCTGCACAGATTTAGCTGCTCTGTGCAACTTGTGCAAATCATCTTTCCATCTTCTATCATGGACTTTTTAACCCACTTTGGATAATTGCAACCCACTGGTGTCTCACTTCTTATTTTATTGAGCAGCTACTTTTGCTCCTCCTCTTCATCACATAGTGAATAGAGAGCATAAAGCGGCCTAAGACTGACATCTCCAACTGCAGAAGCATCTCTAGTGCTCCACTTTATATGCACACATGCTGCCTGACATACGTGACACTGTTGGCAAGAAATCTGAGTCTTCCCATCCTTACATTGAGAGAACTTTGCATTTTGTGATGTTGTTTATTACGGGGTAAGAAGCTGATTATTACAAAGTAAATTCAGTACTTTTGTAATTTTTAACAACACAGCTGCAGCTCTGGACATTACAGTCCCCTGCCTTGTGATCAGTCTGACCAGAATCATCACCATGACATTTCTTTGCAGGCAAGTTCCATGGGAAGTTCCTGTGCCACATCTGCACAACAGCAGGAGCAACATTTCATCTAGGCAGTGCAGCATCTCCCAGGCACTGCTGGGTATCGCTCTCCAGGTAGGGCTGACTCCCAGCCCCCTGCTCTAGACAAGACAGGAATCCTTTAGGGAGACACACTGCAAAAACAAAATTCAAAACAATCTTTTAACACAAATTGCCCGACTGATGTACTGAACCATTAAGAAAGGTAGCACCCTGCTTTGAAAAACAGATAGAAAGCAGAAAAAAACAACAGAAAACTTTAAAGATTTGGCTAGCAGTTGACAGGCATCACACGTCCCACTGGTCTCCCCTGCAGCCTTGCCAGCAATCTCTGAGCACCACACTGCTGTCTCAGGCCACTGCAGTGGCAGGTGAGAGTGGAAACAGAGACTGACTTGACATGTGCCAGCAAGCCCTGGCGAGCTGGCTTTTTGAGCTGACCAGTCACTTAGTCCCTCACACAGCGTGCTGTTGATGAGTGCTGGATGTAGTGATGCTCTCCTGCCAGGATGGGTGCACATTTGGAAGCATCAGTCCAACATTGAGGGTGACACAATAAGCTGCTTTTGTAATTATGGTGGATTTCATCTCCAGGAAGCTAACAATTCCCTTACAAGACTGCTGTAAGCAGAGAGGGTTTCCTGTCGAACATCCCTGGAACCATTGTTCCCCAGATCCTGAACCAAGATAATGGAGGCAATGAGGCCTGCATGCACCTCTTCTTGATAAAAAGACAGACCCCCTTTTGTGTGGTGGGCACCAAAATCACATTTCCTCCCTGGAGAGAAGAGCCAGGCAGTGGGCCTGAGGGCTATGCAGCTCCACTGAGCTCCACTGCCTGTACCTAGGCTTGTATCATGAGAGTTACACTTCAGACAGCATAAGCATTGCACTTCTCATTGGATGATATAAAGGAGAACAAACAGTACATTTTAAAGGGGGAAAGACTGTGACTTCTGTGAATTAGAAAACAAAGGAACCAGCCAGGTAAATCAAAAGAAAATTCTTCTCTACAGATTCATGAAGCCAAGAGGAAATCCCACTCCAGCTGGCAGCTTAAGTGCAGGGAAATTAACCCTGAGAAGATTCACCATCTCCTGCCTGTTTTCCTTCCACAAGCTCTATCTTTGGAAGAAGATGAAGGACAAGCTCTTGAAATTTTCTTGCCAAGAGGGAAAAGGCAGGGAGGGAAAAAAAAAAGTTTGCAATCCAGGCAGGAACGTGGGAGGTGGCTGAGATAGCAGGAACTGTCTCAAAGCTGCACCTGCTTCAAATCAATGTGCTGTAATGTGATCCCAGGTCTCTCTCTCCTGTCACAGTCAAAGCACAGTGACCCTGAGGAGGGCACAAGTGGCAGCCAAGCAGGACCTTGGGAACACCCGAGAAATATGTGGGAAAAAAAACAACCTGACTGATAAAAAAATAATAACAACACCTGAGTTGCACAAAGCACCTGGCAGACTTCAGGAATTGTGGTCTCTGTTAAGAACCTTTTTCTTAGTGCAAAAGTTTGTTCTTCTGAAATGTGTACATAAGAGAAAAGCAGTGTTGTTGGCTAAACACATCCATTTCTAATCCCACCTGTATCTTACTTACTGAGACTTTTTGTGACAGGCTTGAGAATTTTTGGGGGTTGTCAAGGCTAAGCCAAACAATCTCATGACCTTTGAACATCAGTTAGGTTCCAGAAAGCTCAGACATTTAAACTTGATGACATAAAGTTTTCCCTGTTCATATGTTAAACATAGTTGTAAGCTTTAGACGATGAGGGGGAATACAGGGAAATGGCAAATGCTTTTCTCCTTTCCATCACACGCTTTCCTTTTAGCACACTTTTAGCCCATTCTGGAGGGCTTACACTAAAGCTAGATAGCTGTTCAGGTTCACTTGAGCTCCAAGGGCCCACTTTGCCCTTTGCAAACTGGTCAGAAACCTCCTTACTCACCTACCCCACTCACATCTTTTGGATTGTTTTGGAGCACACCTTCAACCTGTCACCAAGACCTGTCAGTAAATTAGTGAGAGAAGAATTGGAGACCCCTTTGTATTGCAAGCATGTGAACACTGGCAGCTGCCTCTCTGGCCAACTGCAAGAGAGATTTGCAGAATGCCAGACAAATGGAAAACCCCACAAGCAACATAAGGCAGTAGATTAAATAAATAACAGCAAACCACAATGAATGCTAATGTTTGTTCTGCCTATATGCTGGGAACTGGGAAGGACTTTATTGCAGATTTGCACAAGAGAGAGCAGTGTCTCAGTGAACACCTTGTGGTCCCCACTGGAAGGATGACAAGGGCTGCCAGCTGAAGACCTGCCTGGGGTTTGCTTTTCAAAGAGCTGCATCCATAGCACAAAAGGGATGGGGGAAGGAGAAAACAGGAAGATGCTTTTCTGAGCACACAGTGTGTGACTGCTGCGCCTCCCTCTTTCTGGGATTTGCCATGCTGTCAGCACCTCTACTCTGCAGAGATACCTGTGGCAGAGGGTGTGAGGTGAATCCCTCTGCCAGCACTCATGCGTGCTGCAGGCAGCAAAGCCTGCTATCCAGGGGCTTTTGGAGACATACCCTATTCACTCTTGTATTTTTCCCAGCTCATCCTCAGGAACCTCGCCTGATAGGTAGGAACCCTCTACCAGACCACCACCAGGATCTTCCAAAAGGTCTGTGCCGAAGAATGCAAAGGAGACCCAGTCCTCTTTGGAAGCGATCTGTGCCACTACTGAATGCAAGTTTTTAGAAGCAATTACAATCAGTTGCCATTCCATCTAACTGATGGCACTGAAACACACTTTAGAGAACACAGGAAAAAATGCTGCATCAGCTCTGAAAGCTGTAGTAGTGGGTAGGAGACACAGTTGAGATGAGGCAAGCAGTGAAGAAGCTGCAGAAGGAAAGAACTGTGTACTTTCCCCAACCAAACCTGATGGGAAAACACCAGTGAGGGGGTAGGGGGAGGAGGAGGCAGGGAAACATGGGGGTTTTATTCCAATTCCCATTAATGTCTCTGAATCCCCACTAAGAACACCTTTGCATCTGCTTATTCTGGTCCCTGCATTTAGGGTTTTAAGTCTTCCCAACACTGCTGTACTGCCAGGTTTGAGCTGCCTGCATGCATCAACCAGGAGGAGCCCCCTTTCCACAGCCTCACTGGTTCCTTGCTGTGCTACCATCTAGCAGGGCAAAGAGTAAATGGGTGCTCTGGCTGCTGTGGGAGTGCTGGGCTTCCCTTGATGTATAGTTTAGAAAAGAAATGTTTCAGGTTGGTAAATGGCACATAAGGGTCTTGGCCTGAGCCCGAATTGCTCTGGAAAATCTGAGCAATCTCTCTTTTGGCCATTCTCAAGTTATTTAAGTGACACAATAATTTACACACACAGTCTTAGCCAGTGCATTTTCTTCTCACTCAACCAAGTTGTTTTTGTTACTACGGGGGAAAAAAAAAAAAAAAAAAAAAAGAAAGAATAATTATACTGTAATATAGACTAACCTCCCTGCTAAGCTAAAAAGCATAAAACCCCTTTTCAGGCCACAAATGAAATTACATTGGGTGAAGGCAAAGGAACATAAGAAAGAGCTTTAGCAGGAGGGATAACTGTAAGCAATGAGAGCTCATTTTGAGTAATACACAGAAATCCTTTGTTTACCCCTGTAGATACAGTTGGAATCACAATGTAAATCTTTTGTGGGAAAGTGCATTGATAAAAGTAACACATAAATTTAGCTTTGGCTTTTCTGTAAATTGATGAGACAACTGGTTTGCTTCATACCTTCAAACATACAAATGGGAAGGCAGAGCTGCTGGGGGGTCTGTGGCACATGCGGCGCGGGAGAACCACGGAGCTGAAGGGTTGTGGAGCACTGGGGTCAGCCTGGTACTGCAGAAGGATTTAGTCCTAAAGATAGCAAGGGTTATCCTGGGAGTCAAGAGTGGGCTGTCGGGAGTCTAACCCCATATGAGCAGCTTTAGGTTTTGAGAACAATGATCATGGCTAAGAGGCTGATTCTCTCAATATGGGCCAAATCCTGGCTACTGGCAGAAAGCCCAAGTGAACAGGTTTTGCCTGGGAGGAGGAGGGGACAACCTTGTATAGCATTTGGAAGACTGGCATCTCTTTTCCAAACAACAAAATATCTAGGAGATGCAGCAAGGAAGAAAGGGTTTTGCACTCCTATATATGCTGTGGTACAGCCATGAGATGAAACTACTTAACTTTTTGGCCAACACCCTGACACTTACAGGGGTGTCTGCAGCTTCCTGTTTTCTCTAGTGAAAAACCTGTCCAAAAGCTGAGTTGTGTCATGGAGAGAAACACAAAGAATCCATCACATAGCAACAAAGAAGTTCTGTCGCACAGAGGCAGTCTGTGCCCTGCAGGAGATTGTAACAGAGCAGGATGCAGCCCTGCAGAAACAAGCAGTACACAAGCTTTTGATTAAAAGTAGCTATGCTGGGATAGGGACCACCACCCCTGCTAGATGCCTCTGAGAGAACATATGATGGATACATAAACAGCCTTACACATTCCATCAACACTGTGGCTGCAGGATAACTATTGCCATATCACCTTGGACTGCCTTCAAGTGATTGAGCTCCATCTCTTGGAGTCCATGGTACAAATGCTATCAAAATCTTGCATCCATTTGCCAATGAACCCCATCCAGACAGCACCCGACATCCATACCTGCTGTGGTCTGAGAAGGAGACATATGAAATGCATTGTTGACACATCTCGTCATGAATATATATATATGTATTTAATTAGAAGGACAAACACTTGAAGAAATAACAAACCCTTAAGAAGTTAGACTGCAGTGTTCCTGCAGCATGTGGGTTTGGCAGTGGTGGAACTTTGTCATCAGCAAGAACATCTACCCATTATCCATGGAAAGTGGAGTTCTGGCTGCTCAGGAAGAAAGGGATGCACTTGCAAGCACTTTCACTCCCTGCCTGGGAGAAACAGAATAGCATCATCTGCTTCTGGACATTCACACAAAGAGGAAAGGCTCTTCCTCTGGATTTGACATGCAGTTGTTTCTTGCACTCGCACACTCCTGACACAAGAATCACAGAATCATAGAACTATTCAGGTTGGAAAAGACCCTTGGGATCACCGAGTCCAACCATCATCCCTACTCTACAAATTTCTCCCCTAAACCATCTCCACCAACACCACATTCAAATGACCCTTAAACACAATTAGGGATGATGACTCAACCACCTCCCTGGGCAGCCTATTCCAGTGTCTAACCACTCTTGCTGTGAAAACTTTTTTCCTAATGTCCAGTCTAACCCTGCCCTGTTGCAGCCTGAATCCATTCCCTCTTGTTCTATCGCTAATTACCTGTGAGAAGAGACCAGCATCAACCTCTCTACAATGACCTTTCAGGTAGTTGTAGAGACTGATGAGGTCTCCCCTCAGCCTCCTCTTCCTCAGACTAAACATTCCCAGCTCCTTCAAGTGTTCTTCATAAGATTTATTCTCTAGGCCCTTCACCAGCTTCCTTGCCCTCCTCTGTACTCACTCCAGCACCTCGATATCTCTCTTGAATTGAGGTGCCCAAAACTGGACACAATACTCCAGGTGTGGCCTCACCAGTGCTGAGTACAGGGGGAAAATCACCTCTCTGCTTCTGCTGGTCACGTTATTTCTAATACAAGCCAGGATGCCATTGGCTTTCTTGGCCACCTGGGCACACTGCTGGCTCATATTCAGCTGCCTGTCAGTTAGAACCCCCATGTCCTTTTCTGCCAGACACTTTCCAGCCACACCTCCCCAAGCCTGTAGCCTTGCCTGGGGTTGTTGTGGCCCAAGTGCAGGACCTGGCACTTGGCCTTGTTGAAGCCCAGACCATTGACATGAGCCCAACGATCCAATCTATCCAAGTCTTTCTGCAAAGCCTCCCTATCCTCATGCAGATCAACACTCCTGCCTAGCTTGGTGTCATCTGCAAACTCACTGATAATACACTCTATGTCCTTCTCAAGATCATCAATAAAGATGTTAAACAGAAACAGCCGCAACACTGAGCCCTGGGGAACCCCACTTGTGACTGGCCCCAGCTGGATTTGACTCCATAAAAGTCCTGGTCCGAGCACTTAATTCAATTCTTAAGCAAAGATAGGTAATTTTTGGAGTTAGGAAATGTCTGGCACACAAGACACTGCTATTGCTTGTGCACGTGGTTTTAGCCAGCTTGGCAAGATCAACACACTGAATAACAGGCAGACTATTGTCCTGGGAATATGCTTGTCACCGCTTTCTGATCTTTCATTTGGAGAGATCTTCTGCCTTCTGTCACTTCATGTGCAAGGAAAGATCTCACTCATGACTTTTCCGAGCCCTCTTCCTACCCACATGTAACAGAGGGGCATTAGCTTAGACAGTGTTTTGATCCCTGATGACTTCAGAGACAGAAAACAAACAGCACGACAAAGGCTGGATATTAGATGCTTTTCACATAACATGACCACTAGGTCACAAATTAAAACAAAAGAAAAAGGATAAAATAAGTACTTTCAGGTGTGTGGCGTGTATGTACATTTTTTTTTAAATCCCAAGAAAGTAATAACTGAATATCTGCTTGTATGTAGACCTCTGCTTTCAGCCTTTTGTCACCTGCTTTGTGCAGCATGAGGCACACCAGCATAAGCCTCCACCATCACTTTCCTATCTTTGTTCCAGACTCTTAATTGCTCTTCTGGGTGTATTTGTGGGGCTCTTGGTTTTAGATTCTATTTGGGTTTAGGTTATATTGTGAAATCCACAAGCAAAGGAGCTCACATTTTTGTTTCTGTGTGTAACAAATACACAGCAAGGGAGGTTTCACATGAAGGCTGTTTTTACAGTCACAGTAATCCACACACAAGGAAGGCAACAGGAGTGCAGTGTAAGGAGGGATTTTCTCTTCCAGCCCCACAGAATCAGAGCCAAAGGAGGAGAAGAGAATAAAGGTCAAGTCCTCATGCAGTCCCCAACCTCCACAGGAAGATCTAGACTGTCCAAAGCCTCCAGAAGGCCTGGGTACCATCCCTGTACACATATGGATTCAGCACTGTGTGCTTTTAATTCCTCATAGCGCACGTGCGAGGTCTCTGAACAGCACTAGCTTAGATGGACTTGAGCTCCCCTTCAGGGCAGATTGCCTGGGTCTGTCCCAAGCCCCTGTGCTAACTGCCTGCACTGCCAACCAGAGCTGCTTTGCTGTTACCTTGATTCTCCATCCCTAGTCATCCCCCCTTTAGAGGCATGCATGTGATTGGATGACTGGATAAAACTTTCAGACAAATAATAATGTTTCTTCAAGTTCTTACATGAGAGGTAATGCAGATGCACAATGAATTATTATCTTCACACTCTCCTTCCATGCTGTGATTTTGCTCAAGACAAATGGAGTTCTGTATGCCCACTGAAAAGGCACTAGGCGTACACTGCTCTGTATATGCTTACTATGATACCCTGGGCATGCTTGAAAAGACAATGTCAGTGGCAGAAAGGTCACCCCTAATTTTCCCTTCTTGATAGAAAATGACATTCCATCACCAAGAGATCCTTGCTTACATTTGAGGTTTGATCTTGACTTGAACAGGATTCTGTCAAGTTCTGTCAATGCTCCCAGCTTCCTGGAGTCAGAATGCAAACTGAGGACTGATCACTGATGAATCCTGCAAGGGCTCATATCTCCATCACAGTCCAGAACAAACTGAACCAACACCTGGGGTAGCTGAGAGCATGAATTGGGTGCAAATCTAGGCCAGGTACACTTCTGGTTTAAGCAGCCTGGACTCTGGCATTATGGTCTAAATCTGCTCTGGAATTAGCCAAGGATTGGTATAGCACAGTTAAAATCCCTAACTGAGCCAGGATTAGAACTGAATTTCCCTGAATCATCTTCACAGAAACAAGAGCCAATTAGTTCATGTAAAGGAACGTCAATCTAAAACTCTTTTAATTATTAAAGAAGAAAAATAAACAATCAGAAAAGTAATTCCAAATACAATTATGTGGCTTACCTTACTTATAACATACCTGACTCCAAAGTAAATGCCCCTACAAACAAACATTACTAACAGGATACGCAATACATTCTTGTGATACAAGTTCCCAGTGCCAAGGATTAAAGACTTGTTGAAGGCAGAAAGACATTTCAAGGGAGGCAAGGAGATGCTTGAAAGTAGGCAGAAAAAATGTTTAAAAACTAATAAAGTGTACAGATAAGACATAGTCGTCCCACTCACAAATCTGGGTTCCCCTGTTGAAGACCAACTGCTTTGGCTGTCAGCAGCTTCGTTAGCCAAAAGAGGCCCTTTGGATGGACCCAAACCTATTTACTTTCCAGAGCTGGCTGTGCCCGCTTCATATTGCAGGTCCTCACATTCATTGTCCAATGATGCTGATAACTCCTGTGGGAGCTTACATCCTGCTGAGTAGTTCACTGTTTAATTGAACTGACCTTTCCTGACAGTGCCCCTTGTATTAAAAGCTGCCTTACTCCCCAGTGAAAATGGTTTGATAATCATAATATTTTACTCAGCGGACAGTTGTTTAAGAGCAGGAAACAATCAGCTAAATTGGTAGGCTCGCCTCTGGAGGGGCCCAGCACTGAAATGACAGAAGATGGCTGCAGATCAAGACGGTTGGCAGAGCTGACAATCAAGACAGATCCAGGAGCAGGGGCTGTGTTGCTTGGGGATGAGGACACCAGCAAACTGGATGGCTGGGGAAGGCAGGTGCAGGCGCAACAGGGGAAGGCGGCTCTGTGCAGGTGGAGCGGTGCAGGACTGCAGCCGCAGCAGCCACACAACAGGGCAAATCTCTTTAGCTGAGATTGGGCAAAACACTTGCTTCTGTAATACAGGGACCCATCTTAGAGAGAGCTCTACTTGAAATAATAAATGCACATCAAATTCAGGTTTGGATTAGGAGCACTTGGAGGATGTTTGGAGCTAAGGCTATTAGTGTCACTTTTCTTACATAGAGGAACCATTTGCCTTCAGATCATGAGCAGCCTTGGGACAAAGAGGTTTTAAGTGAGAGGGCTGTTTGTCGAGAGGCCCCTTTTCTCCCTGTTTTTTTCTAGGCCACTTGTCTTACTAGATGATCGTGCAGCATCTGGGAGAGCTCTTTGGAGCTGGGAGCCAAGGTTGTGCACAGAAGCACATACATGTGCCCTGTTAAGCACCTGATCACAGATGATGCTTTGCTTTGAAACTATGGTTATAATGCATTCAGTAGCCTGAAGTGTACTGTGCTCTGCTACACTTCCCCCTTCCCAAGTACAGCAATTTCCCAGCACTTTTTATTCAGAACTGGCATTTTGCAGGTCTCCCAGGTCAGTATAAGGCCCAGAATGCCACACTACCTTATCTTATTTACCACTGCAGGAGAACCAATTTAATCTTATCAGTTAAGCAAACTCTTCTCTTTCCCCTTAGTCTTAGTGTCTCAGAGCTGCAGGCATTCAAAGAATGTGCTGTTCAGTAAACTAATTTTTTTCTTGTTCTCTATTTATAAGGACATTTCAGTTGTTTTTCTCTTTGTACTACAGCTACACAAGACAGGATGACACTTGTATTCTCCCTCCCACAGTGGGGTGTTTTGACTGGTTGTTGAGTCTTTAGGAATGTGGGATGTGTGGGAGCATTCATGGGTCCCTGGTGTCAGGGTGCTGAGATAAGGCAGCTGGGCTACCATCTGCTGCAGATCCGTGGACAACAGAGCCCCTGAGGTGGCAGGGCTGACCTGAGGGAGACGCCATGACAATACCTGGGAGATTCACAGCCAACTGGGGAGACCTGCCCATGAAGTGGGTGTGCAAACAAAAACGTCCCCTGGCCAGGATAAGCCAGAAAAATCCAACATTGCTCCAGCTTCACTAGGACACTGTGCCCTCAGGAGTGTCTTGTCTCTCCCTGCTTTTGTTGGCTTTCTTAGCTATCTGGTCAACCACTCAGAAACCGCTTGCTTGGTCTCTAGAGAGCTACCAGAAGTCCCCTGCACAAGAAGGTAACTGGGTTAACCTTCCGCATTGCCCTGTCCTTTCCGGGCACAGATTCAGTCTCCAAGAGGACGATAGCTGGGCCTGAAGGTCTATCTTGGCCTCATGCTTCCATGTCCGTGAACCAAAAAAGATGAATTGAGGACATTCATCAGCATAAAAATCCTCTGAAATAAAATTAACCCAAAGAGCTAAAATAAGCTAAGTGCAAGAGCTCTAGCTTGATTTCATCAACCCCCCTTTGAATGGCAATTACATTGTGAACTGATCAGTACAACCCTAAATCCTTCATGTCTTCTTCTGATTAAATACTCATTCTCTAAACATCCATCTTGTTCTCAGTACTTCTACTTATCAATTTAATCAATTCCACCATTATTCACCTATCTACTTTAGCCTGCATTTTGCCATCACTATTTTTTTCAGGTGATGAAAATTTGCAGAAATTATTGTTCACTAAAACTGCAAAGCAAAAAGTATATCTTAGCCAGAATGTCTTGACACTCCTGTGTTTCTCAGCTTTAAAAGGAACATTTAAGTTGCCTGATATTCCCAGGGGATTGCCTTGAAACTTTGCATACATTCCTTCTATGCTGGCCCCAAGGAGCAAGACTACATTCAGAAAAATACAGTATTTGATGCTGGTTTGAAAAATTCATTGCCTAACCATGTGTAAGTGGTCTACAACATCTCCCCTGAGATGAAAATATTTTGTTAGTGGAGTATTTTGAAAAACAGCCTTTGAATGCCAATTTTAACAAAATACAAGAACCAGGATTCTTTTCATTTGCTGTTGGTTTTACTACACAGTTTTGATTAAAATGCTTATGAGGAGGATATCTTTTAATTGTGTCCCTGGTAATATTTGCCAAATTATTCCTTCTTCCTTTTGTTTTTAGCCTTTATAAAATGATAATTTCATTTTTTCAGAAGGTTATACAACTTTATCCTTGCTCCTAGCAGTTATTCTCAAATTATCTGTTTTCCTAAAGGCATTTTCTGTGTACAGTTTATGTGTAAAATTTTCTTGATAAATCTGGGGCCCCCTTAGGAGGGCAGGATTAAACTCACTGCATTGCATACCGTCCTATCCTTGCTCTAAGGTATTGTCTGCTGGACAAGTTTCTAGCTGTGTTGAAGGGATCTGCTACACTTGGGGTTTGGCAGAGAGGGGGAGATAAATAGCCATAAACAAAATACTAAAAAGTTTATTAACCAGGATTTTTATATGGTATCAGCCATTCTGAAACCATGGCAGACTTTGGTGACAGGGAGTACAGAGTGCCCCACTGAACTTTATAGCACTCTTTCATCTTTGCTTTCTCTGAGGCATGCTTGCAGCCTTGCAGACTTGGAAATTTTGGAACATTTGTTCCCAGAGGAGCATTAGCCTCTTATAACTCGTAAATTCAAAGAAAATATCATTTACCCAGCTTAAAAAGATATCCTCAAAGTCACTCCAAACTGTGCGTCTCCTTTTCCTTCAAGTGAGCAGTGACAACTTGATAGTGGAAAAACACAGTAAAACTGAGAGTTGTATTTGCAGTAATTCCAGAAAATCAAATACAAACCTGTGCATCTTCATATGTATATCTCCCTGGGTCTTTGACATTTTGGCTTGTTTTCTCATAGCTGTGGGAATCCAGGTTGATAGCACTTTGGGCCCCAGGAGCTAGAAACTCTTGCCAGATTTCCTCCACTCTGGTGGTTACATCCTGTAGAGGTTGTTTCTTGAGATCTTGGACCGCCAACCAAAACCTGTGCTAGGCAAAAATTACAAGGGGAGAAAACAGAAAAAGAGAGAACCCTAGATAAGACTTTATGGACAAGTCTGGGCAAAGTCCCAAAACATAGATGTAGAGCCTAACCCCACATCTAGCTGAATTCACAGAAGACTTTCCATTTAGTAAGCTTTAAGGAGCAGGTGTGATATACTACACACCAAACCCTGACACTGAGGCTAAGATCAGTACAGCAACTTTAAGAAGTGATAAGTTCTTATTCAAGCCACCCTTCCAGAAGTGTGGCATTAGGTATGCAAAAAAGAATCCTCCAGAGCCAGGCAGCTGGAGGAGGGGAGAGGGCTCTGCCTCCCACAGCCCTGCTGCAATTTGCTGGTCATTCCTGCCTGCAGGATCCCTTCTCCAAGGGAGATATAAAATGCAGAACAAACTTATTATTAGTATAATTTGCAGGGTGAAGTTGTAGAAATGGCACTTAGAGAAATCTTTTTTTTTTTCAACTTGTAAACTAACCAGCATTCAGATGGATGCCATGGAAAGTAATCTTGTCATAGCCATACGTCGATTTTACAGGGATATTTTCTTAACTAGACCTCATTTACAGGATAAAATAATGTTCATAAACATTGAGAACATAATCTCTTAGATGGCTGAGGGCATAATCCACATCTTGATCTGTGAAACCAAAGGCCACAAAATATTTTTGTAAGTGACATGCTTTGTTGCTCCCCAAGGCCTCTGCCTAGAGTACCCAGTTCCTGCAGCCGAGCTGAATGGGTGCGACAGTGCTCTATAGGGAGTGCCAAGGGCAACAGACAAACACGTACAGAAAGGACCTCTGCAGCCACCTGCAATAACCAGCTCCTTCCTACCCCATGGCAAAGGAGCCCATGGGCCAGGGGTAACAAGGAGGGCAGGGCTTTCATTCCTTCCTTGCACTGCTCTTGATCACTTGCCTCTGCTCAGCAGACCACGCAGTGAGGACAGCGTTTGTCTAGGTTACTGCTTGGTCAGGGCGTGTGAAAGAGCGGCACAACTTAAAAAATCTTCTGTATCCCTCTTGTCATTATGGGAGACTACTAAATACATCACCTGACCTTTAACTGAAAGCCTGATTTCCCACCCCAAATGATTCAATGGTGCCAGCCTGCTGCCACCAATGCAAATGTTCCCCAGGGTGGAATGAGGATACAGTCTCTTCCTATCTTGTTGGTGGGTGTAGAAGCCAGCAGCCTAGTGACTCCTGTGTTGTTTCTGACCCTCACTTCCTCACCAGCTGCAGGCAGTACCTAACCACCCCCAGAACACTAAGCTTATCATAATCAAAGGAGGCAGCTAAACTATTTAGCCTGGTCCCCTACCTGCAATAGAGGGAAATGGTCAACTGGGAAAAAAAGACATCCAGACTGTGTGCAAGGCCAGCCTAAATCTTCCTTGCCTGTCCCCTCTTCCTGCCCTGCCAGGTGCAGGGTGAAGATGCTCCCTGCACCCATGCCTCCAATGTTTTCAGGTACACACATCTCGTCTCTTGCTCCACCGCTGCTAAGCCAGCCACATTTTGTGCTCTCCCCTGGTGCTGCTGCCTCTCCCTCTCACCCAAATAATGTGCTTAATCCAACTGTAAAGCCTGTGAGAGATCACAGAAGGCAGCATCCCTGGGCTGGGGGCTGGGACCCAGAACCATGTCTAGGCAGGACAGGCTGCCTGGCCCCAGCAGGAACTCCCAGAGCAGCTGCCTGCCCTTTGAAGCGCTGCTCCAGCGTTTGCAGCTGCATGCACAGGGACTGATGCTGTTCCTTGATACAGTTTTCCCTGCTCCCTAGCAGGCTGAGTAACACAGATGGGGTATGCTCAGACACTGCACCAGTACTTGTGAAGTCCCATACTGGTGATGCTCACAAAGTGACCTTCAGTTTCATAAACTGAAACAGAGGTATTTGAGTTAGGTGGAGGGCTGTCTGTGGTTAGCCCTTTTCTATCTTCAAGATGTTAAGTGTGCCTGATGTCCTGCTTTGTTATTTGAACCGTAAGTGACAGCCCCCACTTATCACATGCACACAGACAGTAGAGGGTGGTGCTCACAGTGCAACTATCTGATGCCATACGTGTCTTTCTTTTCTTCAAAAACATTTTATCATTCAATTTCAGATGGCACGGCAACATGTGAGCACAGGAAAGGTATAAAGAGAAAAGATTATAATCATTCCATAGTAGCTGGGACACTTCAGACAAACACTTGGCTAGAGAGGACATTTTCTGCTGGCTTATCTTCTGTCCCTGGAGCTGGGGAGGCAGGCTGGGAAAGCACATTGGTGAGAAAACCGGGTGCCCTGTGAAGTGACAGCTTGCCAGAACAGGAGCACCATCCATTTTAATAACCATTTGGCTCAATCTGAAAATCAACCAACCAGACCAACCTGACACTAACAAGATCAAGCTTTTTTTTTGCCGCAACCAGTTGTGAATTCATGCCCAAGGCTGGATGTCTTCTTCAAGGCAAAGGGGAGTTTTGTCTTGGTAAAAATTTCAAAGCCAATCACTATAGTTGGTATCTGAAAATCGAAGAACATCAAAGAGGGGTAGCGAGCCCTGCAGCCTCAACTCCAAGGCAAATTCTCTGCCACGAGGAATCATCTGGAAGCCAGTGCATAAGCAGGGCTTCCTCTGGGATTTATACAGCCTTTACAAGAGAGCAGTAGATATTTCCACCCCAGAAAAGAGCAGGCACATGATGGCTATGCTGGAATTTGGGCTTAGTTACAAAGTGCAAAGTCACACAATTTGTGAAGCACAAGCCCAGCCCCATGCTCACAAAGGAGAAGACACCACATTGCATCCCTGCTTTCTCTGGGAGGTGCATTGCCAGAGAACACCTTTTGCACAGGGCAGGGGAGGAAGGAGATGTCTGTGTCATCCCTGCAGGTTCCCTATAAGCAGAGCAGGACTGGCCACAGGGACAGTCTGCACCAAGGGAACAGCAGCATTGATCACAGGTTCTTTGCCCGTTATAAAACAGCATGTAAGATCTGGAGAAGGCTGATAATAAGGTGTCCTAAACTGTTGTCACAGGCATAAACCATTCCAGCTTCATCTAGCATGCAATTAAGCTGCTGTCACTTGTGGGAAATATTCTGTAATGGTGTTTTATCCTGCGCAGCCCCCTCAAGGCACAGAGAGCTCCTGGGCCTCAGCGTGGCTGCTCTGCCTCCCTGCAGGGCACTAGAGGGGTCCCGGGTGCCCCTCAGAGAAGACTGACAGGGAAGGGCAGGGGGTGCCTCTGAGGTGTGCTGTGAAACAAAAACCAAGGTCAGAACGTGATCAAGAGGCAAAATATGGATGACTGCGGAGACTGAGAAGAGGCTATCAAGACAAGGAGAGTGGTTTTAAGCTGAAAGAAGAGAGATTTAGGTTAGAGATCAGGCGTAAATTCTTCAGCGTAAGGGTGGTGAGACACTGGAACAGGCTGCCCAGAGATGTTGTGGGGGCTCCATCCCTGCATCAAGAGCAGGTTGGATGGGGCTCCGAGCAGCCTGTTCTAGTGGGAGGTGTCCCTGCCCATGCAGGGGAATTGGAACTCGATGATCTTTAAGGTCCCTTCCAACTCGGAAAAGTTCTGTGATGCTGCTGCATCCCCACCTTGGGGAGGATGCGACTGGCCTGACAGAGTCACGCTGGGTTAGGAACATGAGCACACTCTTCTCCTTGCCTCCGTGGCTCCACGTTAAGTATCCGGTGCACCTCCCCTCACACCTCTCACCGTTCACCATCTTCTTTTCACCTCCTCTCACCGAAAGAATTGTCATTTTAGCACCACGGCTGGGAGGGGAGATGAAATAACAGGTATAAACCCGCATGCAGCTCAGACAGGGGAAACGCTCACACCTTTGTGCTGCTCCCAGCCAGACCCTTGCTGGGACGAGCTTGGCACGGCTGGGACCCGCGGAGTCACTGTGGCTCGCCCACCAGCAGCCAAGACCCCAGCCCGCCCAGGACCGACCCCCTTCCCGCAGGAGCCGCCCGGGCTGAGCCCGCCCCGAGCCCCCCGCTCAGCCGCGGGGCTGCGGCGCCGCCTGCCGGGCGGGAGGGGCACAGCCCGGCACTGCCCCCGCGCGGGGCGCCGGGAACAGGGGACAAAGCTCCATCCTCTGCCTGCCCCTCGGGGCCTTGGGAGCGGGGGGGAGGTGACTGCGGGTGATGCTTTGCATTTAGAAAGCAAGGGGGCTTGGGTGGGTTTTGCTTAATGGGTGTGCTCTCCTCTGCGCCCGAACTTTTCCTTTCCCGATGATAACAAACAAACAACTACAATAACAAAACAACTGGCAACAAGTTTCAACCGTTAGGGGTCATATAAGGTATAAACACTTTCTGCAGGTAAAATTCTTTCCTGGTAACTCATTTTCAGCATATGTTCACAACAACACACAAAATGCCTGCATTCATGCACTGCAAGCTTCACATTCCTATAAAGCATCACATGTTCTCTATTTATCTATAAACAGGTGTGCAGTCTCCCTTCCTTTCAGGTAAAATTCCCGTGTCCCATATTCCCACTTACTTGCTTCTCTTTCCAGCTGACACTCTTTGAAACTGGGGGAAAAAAAAATACATCAATCCACCAGTTATATGAACTTCTCTGCAATTTCAAGATATCTCAGGAGACTTCTAGGTCATAAAAAATGTATAAGAACTCTCTGTTGGCCTTTTTTAATTATTACTATTATTTAATTGAAGCTTGGCATTTTGTTTGCTGTATTCTAGGTACTTCAAAAATGAACTGAGTGAAAACAAATTGTATACGAAAGACAGTAACAGAGAGGAGAAAGAAAAGAGAGCAAGAAGAAAGAGTTAAAATAAAAACAGAGAGAAAAACACCCAACTGACTGGCTTTCCTGCTCTCACATAAATAATGGACAGCCAGTAAATAAATAAGTTACAGGGCTCAGCCAAGGAGACTGGTGGACATGATTCTGCAAGTTTATTAGCACAGAGAAACACAGCTGGAAGGAGAGCTGGGAGGTCAGTGAGGCTGGTCTGCTGCTGTCTTCAGCTCTGCCTCACTCGAGGCCCCCACCGGGACCAATTTTTCTCAGCTAGGAAGATACAGAAATACCCCACAACAGCCAACACTGTGATTTGGGACTTGCACCACTGGGTGTAGGAGCAGATGGTTCCCTTTGCTGTACCACTGAACTGCATTCATTTAAGGGCATTCTCAAGTTCACACTTCATAGAATCTTTTCTAGCACTACAAGGAATTTCTAGGTTTTCCAGCACTTTCTCAGATCTGCCTTCAGGACAATACAGGCCCTGCAGGATTCCTGCCAGTGTTAATGAAGAGCCTACTGACATTCCCAAGAGAGAATACATCCCTGCTGCAACAGTTTCCAGATTTCTGGATAGTTTCTGGGAGGAGCACCCTTAAAATACCACTGCAAATGTTATTTTTGTAGCAAGGTGCTAGATGGCTGTGCCCTCAGAAAGTAAGTGCGTTACCACTTCCCTAGGTTTGGATGCACCTCACTTAACTTTGGATGTCTCCCTTGCAGACCCCTGCTTACAATCCATCCTGTTCCAGTTTTCCTCATTAATATTTCTGCCTTTACATCCTGTTGTTATTTAAAGCTTTAAGCAGGCTTGCTAATACTGATCCAATATTAGATAATAATGATACCACATACCATGATAATGACACCATAAGAATTTGAGCAACATTCCCTTATTAACTAAAAATTATACCAGTGTCTTCTGGTATCACAATTTAACCTCTCCATCCCAGCCCACAGGCTTGCAGCCTCCCTTCTCTACAAGCCATCTCAAAACCAAAGAGAACACACAGCAGGAGTAGCAGCACTGGCACACTGAGGAAGGTATGTACTTGCCTTCTCATAATGAACCTTTCTCCATTTGTTTGCATTGGATGAACGTGGGGGCACCCAGTAGTCATAAAACCTGCTGGATTTCATTAGCACAACCCCCATATATATTTCAGAAAAGCCACTTGAGGAGTATTTCAATATAGTATATTAATTTTGCACTTCATCACTACAATTTAATTGCAAATGAGTAACACTGTACATAGTGCAGTAAGCATATAAAAGTTCAGTACCCATTCAGCAATAAAATTCCAGGCTCATTTATGTATGTTTGCATGTATGTATGTTTTAGTTAACACTCCCTTATTTCTCTTTAAGTTAACTTCTGGGCTTTTAAAAATAACAAACATAAAAGTGCATTGATTTTTCACTGTTTGGCTGCAGGCTTTCTGTAATTCTCAGACAGGCAAATTTGCTAAACATGACAATCAGTTCCAATGTAATTTAAAGTCACTTCCTGGGGAATTTCCCTTTCAGATCTCACAGGCCAGCAGATCGCACTAAAGTAGCAATTGTTCACATGCTTTACTGATGTATTTTATTTTGTAAGTGAAAAAATACTAATCAACAAAACACAAAGTTAAAGGCTGTGCAATCAAGTTCTTAGCTGGTGTATGGTAAGATCAACATCAAACATCGCTGTCAGCAAAGGCCAAAACCCAAATGGCTGCATGCTCAGTTGGCAGCAGATTCCGACATCCTGGGAGCAGGCACTGGAACAGGACTGCCCCAAAGCAAGGAGGTGATCTGCTCCCTGTGCCCATTCATGTGCTGAGATGGCACCAGAGCACCACAACAAAGCCTCTGCAGTGTAATTCAGACTCTCTAAAAAAAAAAGTGTTTCACTGGATATGGCCATTCTAAGGCTGTCAAATTACATTGCTGCTGGATCCTTCTCTGCCTCCAGGGTTGATCAGAAGGAGGAGCAGGTGAGGATCACTGAAAATATCCATGAGGCACCTTTTGATCTGCTGTACCTCAGTTAAGGATTCCACACACAAGCGTACAATGCACAGACTGGCACCCTGACACCAACTTGAACCCTGGCCTTCAGCACAGGCTGGTGGCTGCAGCCTGCCCTGCCACCAACCACAACTAACCAGAGTCTGAACCTCAGCCACTAAGCACCAAGTTCTACCTGTTCAGACTTCAGCCTGCCTCCCTGTCTGGCACAAACCACCTCCCTTTTTGTTTGGATTTTGCAGCACCAACCAACAAAACTAGCATTTAAATGCCTGCAATCCTGAACACTAATCCCAACATTTGCCCCAGCCCTGTTTCAAGCATAATCCCTGGAAACCCAGGTTCCCAGACTCACTGTAGCGCATTTGCTTTCACTGTTGTGGCACCTGTTGGGGCTCAGTTGTATCTGCAGGATACAACAATACAGTAGCCCTTCCATGAACCTCACCCTCTCCACAGCAAGAGAACTACTTTCTTCAAAATCAACTTCAGGGCTAGAGTTGGAATTAGAGTTAAGATTCAAGAGAAGAAGGATAAAACCTGTGGCTATGTCCTGACTTAATGCTAGGACAAGCAGGGGACTCATCCTTGTCATGTAGGCAGGGCTACAGGTTTAACTTAAGAGACTACATGGGATATCTAGCTAGACCTCTCATTTTCAGTCAGTGTGAGGAGATACCTGGTATCAATAAGGGAATATGGCTTAACACATTAGTTCTGGGGTACACAGGGGTGACTAATGAATCCTAAGTCTCTGAGTTTAGCCCTTAGTTTTCCAGCTAGAACGCTGAAGAGATAGGCATACTTTCAGAAGGATTGCTACCCCAGAATGAAGCATGCTGTTGGCATTTCTAATGTATTTTCCTCGTTTCTGCAATGAGACTGTCTTGGAACAATGTGCTAGGGTCGAAGACTGGGTTTAGAACAGTGTTATGGATGAGGTCAGAGGGGCTGGATCTTCTAGGAAAGGTTTTGTCTTCATGTAGTGTTGATTCACCAGAAAAAAAAAGGCAACTTTTTACTGCCATCTATTCCTG
>NW_009953579.1:358981-361047 GCF_000747805.2 Chaetura pelagica | reverse complement strand
TTCCTGCTGTTGTTGAAGTAGCAGAACTGTGCACAACAGGTTTATAAATTCTCAGTCTGATGTAGGATCATGTGATTTTTTAAAAAATGTTTCAGACTAGAACTTTTGAACTCTTCACAACACAGAAAGCTAGGTACTCACAATCCCCACACAGAGCATGTGCTGCTATGGTGAGACTTGTGCTCTGGAATATCTAAGAGGTGCCAGAATTAAAAATAGCTGTTGCAAGCCGTATTTGGTGAGTGCTAGTACTGTAACAGCTTTTATCCACATGATCACCATACTATGCTTCCCTCACACCACCCCTGCCACAAACAGATGTGTAAATCCTATATATTGTTAGGAGGCTTAATAGCTCTTTGCCATGTCTCATCACATTATTACAACTTTGCACATGATACTTGACAACACTGGCTCTGCTAAACGCTGCTCCTGAGATTACACGCAGTTCTAGTATAGGGATCCACAGCAGTGTCACGGGCCAAATCCTGCTATTCTCAACTTAATTCAAATAGGTGTTTTCAGCAGTTCAAGACACACAAAACATTGTATTTCACCTATGTTGGAGACTAGGTTTGGTCCCATTAATTTAGTTTAAATCAAAAAAGGTTTCACCTGAGGTTTTCTGAGCTGAATTCTGATTCCAGGAAACGAAGGAACTGGTCTCGTCCTACTGGGTCCTTCAGCACCTCATCCATGGAGAAACCCCATCTTTTCACACGCTGCTGACTAGGTTCTTTGCTATTTGGAGAGAGAAAGGAAAAACAGATGGAATGTGCATTTCTGCCTGCTGTACAAGCAGCTGCTGCTGTTTCTACTAAGCAGCAAAGGAAGGAAGATTATCAGATCCGAGGAGATGGTGTTTTCTTCTCAAGACTAAGCAGAAATACAAGTTAGCAAATAACATACAAAAAGAAGCTATAAAGACTAGGGCAGTCATTAAAGCAACTGTACTATCTGCTATGAACACGGCAAATGAGAGAGACAGTAAATTATATGATTTTCAGAATAATTTCTGGCAGGTTTCATGTAAAGAACAGCATGCCATACTTGAATGATTACACACTGTGCCCTTCTTGCATCTCCTGAAATGTACCTTGCAATTTCTCTTATGTTAAGGCAGAAATTTGCCAGCAGTGTTCCCTGGGCTGCTGGTGAGCTCCAGAGCATCTCCTTGTGTCCCACACAGTGCTGGCTGGTCACTTGGAATTGGCTTCAGATTTTCAGTTCCACATTTGCATTAAAAAAGCAGTTTCACTAAGAAGCAGTGCAGACAAGAGTTCTAAAATGATTACTGGTTTGTGATCTTTTATTTTTCAGTGCCTGTGATTTTTGGATGCCTAAGTCTTAGAAGACTAGAAAGCATCTCCCTCCTACCCTCCATGATAATCAGACTCATTTTTTGTCTCAGCTGGGACAGCGGGATGCAGAGGCACCCAAAATCACTAAAAGCCTTTCTCCTAAATTATTTCTTAATACAACCCCACTTATATAAGCTGTAGTTTGAACTGCCAGACATGTTGCAGAGATGCCTATGGGGAGAGGCAGTGCCACGGAACCACGACAAGGATCCTACAAGACAGTCCACATCAGAGCGTAACCTGGGCTCACCAAGTGCTTGAAAGCTTCTGGTGTGATGGCTACATAGTATGAGACAACCATTAAAGTACAGCTCACCTGCTCACATTTGTGACAGCAGAGCCATTGTTAACAGTACATATCTATTAAACTACACGTCTCGTCACGTTCACAGTGATTCCTAATCCTGGTGCCTTAGGGGACAGTGGCGATCTGTGCCAAAGACAAGTAAGCCAAAGGGGTAAATAACGTGCCCGCTTTGATTTCCCCTTGGTGTAAAGACTAAGTAAAATTGATGGACATGTCCTCACTCGACACGCAGAGCACTTGGAATGGCTCCTCCTGCAGTCACCCAGGAGCCAGCAGCACTGCAGACAAGGGCACAGATGCCAGCCGACCTGTTCAATGGGCCAGCCCTGGACACGGGGACATGAAAGCCACGTTTGTGCAGAACTGCCCACAAGCCAAGCTCAGGGAATTTCCTGCTG